>NW_009922764.1:550-4323 GCF_000696875.1 Nestor notabilis
GTTTCAGCCGTGGGGAGGGGGGCAAAGGGTGCCAGCTCTGGGACCCCTCTGAATTGTCCTCTTACAAAAGGCACATTTAGCTGATGCTATCTCTGTGAAATTCCTTTTTCTCCCCTTTTCTTGGGGGGAGGATGGTGCAGAGGATGGTTCTTGCACATCCCGCATCGCAGAAGCACTGATTGCGGGAGAGGTAATGGGAGCATGGACCAGGGTCTGGATCCTTCCCATACAAACACCAGTGTATGGCACATGGCGGAGTCCAGGTCTTCATGTCCCTGCCCGTGGCAGGGGTTGGAACTAGATGAGCTTTAAGGTCCCTCCAACCCAAAGCAGGCTGTGATTCTGTGATATTAATGGGAATGACGGATGTTTGGACCCGCCTCTGGAATAATGGGATCAGAAAGGAGTAGTGTCACAGGATTCACTGTGAATAAAGACCAGAAAGAACATGATACTATTTTTTGCTGAGTCCAGATCTTAAAATATTCTCAGGGAACACACTTGTCTTTTCCAGACTGATCTGCAGGTAAGAGCAGGTTTGTGAGCAGTGTTTAGCTTCCTTCAGACTCCTTCCTCTCTCTTGTGATTCCTACATATTTCCAAGTGATTTCTGCAACTGGCTGATGCTGTTTTTAGCAGTATCTTTTTCATGCATTTCATATTGCTGACTTCTGAGGCCCTGTGTGACACAGACCTGTCTGTTCCCGGCTCTGTGTTTCTCCACATTTCTGATAAATCAGCAATCCTGCTGTAGCTGGCACAGTTTTAGCTCACTGCCAAATGGGGATGAAATATGATATATCCACATTTAGAAAGAACTTTGAGATCTTCCAGTTCCAAATAGCTCCCAGAGATGGAAGAAGATTCAGTGGATTTGACAGGAACTATTTATGAGGGTTACAGAAAAGCACTTCAGACTGATTGGGACCATTTTTGATGAAGCTGTGGCTGCCCCATCCCTGGCACTGTTCAAGGCCAGGTTGGACACAGGGGCTTGGAGCAACCTGCTCTAGTGGAAGGTGTCCCTGCCCGTGGCAGGGGTTGGAACTGGATGAGCTTTAAGGTCCCTTCCATGATTCTGACCGTGCTTTGCTGTGGTGGCATGGGATGGGGATCAGCAGCGCTGATGCTGCATGAAGAGCACGGCACCCTCCTCACCCCATCCTCTCACACGAGAGATGCTCCATGTCTCTGCCTGCATCCAGAGGAGCTCAGTGGGAGAAGGGAGGGAGAGCAGCTCCATGTGTTTCTTCTGCAGCTCAGTTTCAAGGAAAATTTGCCCTTTCACAGTTGCTTAAGCGAAATGTCAGCGAATGCCAAATGCCCGGAGCCACATATGCTCTACACAAGAGAGCTTCCATAAATCAAGGCGCAGTTAGTGGGAAAAAATCAGGTTCCAAGGAGGAAAGCAGTGGGATACGAATATTTCCCCTCTTCTAGCTAGGGCAGCAGTGTTTTGCTTTATTATGTGGCCCAGCAGTGAAGGAATTCATCACATTGTCACTCCCCTTCTTTTTATATCTGGGAAGAGAGTATGTGTGTGTGTACGTGTGTGAGGAGGGGGGGAACAAAGCAGCCCTGCAATCAACTTTGTATGAAATTGGCACCGTGTCCCCCTCACAATGAGGGACAAAAGCTTTGGGGCTGGTGGCTCGGTTGGGAGTCAAGGCAGCACAGCTGTGACCAATGCCAACACAGCTCCCCTCAATATGGAATGACCCTGGCTCTTTCGAACAACCTGCTTCCAGGCTCATCTCCAATAATTCGCACAAAAGACGGGAACAAACAAAACCTTTGTCAGCACTTCCAAGACTTTCCTCTGGAAAAAAAAAAAAGCTTAAATATTTCATCAGACTCTTCTTGCTCTTTCACCTGATCTGGGCTTAAAATAAAGTGGGGAAAAAAAAGCAAATGTGGACACTAAAACTCTGGGTCAACAAATGATTAAAGGAAAAGCTTAAAAGGAGGAGAAGGGGTGGTTTTGGTAGTGGGGGAAGTTACTTGTGCTGTTGGCCAATGGGGAGTACTAAAAAGGCAAGAAGGAAAGGACTCTCCCACTTGTTAGTTAGCACTCCAGGCAGGTTCAGAGGGGGTTTATAAACCTGTTTGCTTAGGCCTGGGCTAAAACACTGTAGCCAGTGGGGTTGGGAGGTGGAGAACAGCACTGCCAAGGGGTGATGCTGCTGTGTGGATGGAGCTCCCCTTCTGGAGTAGGTTTTCTAGACATCAGCAGGTCAAACCCAGCCTGTCTTTGACACATCCTAACGCCTGCTAAGGAGCTATGGCAATACCTATGGGAATCGGTGCCAGGCTCCCTGCTTTCTCTCTGCCACACAATAGCTCTAAGGAAGACACCTTTGCAACCTGAATAAGCTTGAGCCCAGCTGGGTCAGGAAATAAAATGAAAAGTCAAAGTTATTTTCTCATTTGGGAAGAAAACTTTGGGAAACCAGCATTTGTCCTGTCACCATCATGTGTCCTCTTAGACATTACCCATTACTGGGTTGCTTGTTCAGACCAGCGTGGAGTGAAACCACATCCAAAAGGGTCCTGGATGCCTACACTTAGGACAACAGGCACTAACTCCTTCTAAGGAAGACTTGGCCAAAGGGTGTAAATGTTTCGGGAAGAGGAGGTGGAGAAGGTAAAAAAAGTCAAATCCTGCCTCTCCCAGCCTTGACCACCTCTGCCAAACAACCTTTCTCATAGGTTATTAGGGCTCTGGGTTGCTCTATGGGCTCTCCCAGACATCCCCAAGCTAACAAAAGGGTCTGGTTACAAATATTAAACACTTCTTAATAACTCTGCCATGCCATGCAACAGAGTCCATTCTGGCTCACTAAATGACTCTGAAAGGACTTCTTCCCTCCCCTGATTCCCTTCTCTTGCCTGGCTTTAAATAGGCCCCGAGTGGTAGAAGCCGGCACAATGGCATCGCTCCGGCTTTGTTTCAGCCTTGATTTAGCCCCCCTTTTAAGGACCCTACTGAATAATTCAGTGTTATCATTCAGGATGATGCTGGATTATTACAAGGGTTTCTTCCCTCCCTTCCCCCTCCTCCTTTTTCTTCCCCCCTCCTTCCATAACCTTTAAATTCTTTTCACACGTGAATGGGTTCAAAGGAAGTCCTGTAAGGAAAACACACAAGGAGGAGGTTGCTGCTCTCCCTCTCTGCTGTCAGCTTGATAAATATAATGTGTCACCAATTAAAAACTCATTGCCATTCCCCTGCTGCAGCCATTGCTTCGTTAAGGTCCTCCTCCCGGGGTGGCTCCCAGGATCTGCTGCTATCATTGTTGATAACAGAGGGCCTGTTTTTTTCCCATCCTGGGCCATTTCAGTGCTGCACATTGGCATGTAAATAAGTTATTCACTCGACATCACTTTCGGATAGAAAAATGACCATGAAACTCTTTGATTTTGGGTTTGCTCTTGTCACGAGCACACAATGAAATCAAGAGTTTCAGTTTTGTGTCTGTGGCTTGTGGAGGGCTGCTTTTTTTTTCTTCCTTTTTTTTTGAGGGGGGGCTTTTCTCTTTTGCAACAGCCTCTTTTCAGCATTTGTATGGAGATTGTCCTATCACACAATTTAATGCAGGCATAGTTTGACCTGGTAGGTGTCCTGGCTTCAATATAGGAGATTGTTGTTTATTTTTTGCCTCCCCAGGAACACTAAAGAACAATCTGGGTCATCAATAAAACGATGTTTTCTTTCTTTTCTGCCCTCTTTGCTCTATTAATGCCTTTGAAGATGAGAGGTGAGAGAGCCCCTG
>NW_009922764.1:4349-14134 GCF_000696875.1 Nestor notabilis
CTGGGACAGTCCCACAGCTCTGCTTTGCCGCAGGGTGCAGCAAGGGGGAGTAAATTCCAGGGCAGGCCAGTGGCTATAGAGGGCAAACATCCCCCTGGAATATTAATGCATTCCATCAGTCCCCCTGCCTCTCTTCAGCTGCTTTTCCCCTGGGTATCTGTGTTTGTTGAATTTGCATCTCGGAGTAGTTCCAAATCAAAAATATTTGCGCTGTTTCTCTCTACTTTTACCTCAGTTCTTAGAACTGGGCATTTCCCCCTGGGGCCGGAGCCACCTTCTCTTCTAACCTAATCCCCTGGCCACCAGAATCAGCGGGAGGCTTCCCATGGAAGGGGCACGGCAGTGAAACAATGTCCCATTGTTCCTTATGGATCGTGTGCTCATGAGGTCTTATGTCTAGCAGCCAGGTGAAGAGGACTAGACGGCTTCCTAAGAGGCATTAAGTAGCACTCCTTCCCGTGCCTGAATCTGGCTTAAAGTGTCCTTCCAAACTTCCTTGTATGAGTTGTCAGCGCTGTTACCAGTACCCGTTTCTGTGGGACTGTGTTTGTGCTGAGGTGACCAAAATCACTGCTCTTTTCTCACTGGGAAATCACTACTCTGTGCATTCAATCACTGCCTTTTCGTTTGTTTATTTCTTGGCAAAAAGCTATCGTGCTATCACTGGAGAACTGTCCAGGATCATGGTAAGAGGAAGAAGGTCTGGGTCCTTGGCTGCTGTGTGCCAAGGCTTCCAGCTGAGCACTGGGATTGGCTTTTGGGAGTCCAGTTGGGCTGAAATGTGGGCATCTACTCAACTGTGTGGACACAGCTCCCTACTTCACACTGGGGTCTTCAGTGCTCTGCTCTCAAGTCATGGACCATTTCCAGGCAGGAGCACCATGACTAAGCTTTGGGGCTTCTTTCTTTGCTTGTCTTTTAAACTTCACAGAGATTTTGGAGAGAGAATTGGAGAAACTCTTATTTCGGGGATCTGGGACACCAGTTGTAGTAATAAGGCTGATTCTGTGTCGCGTTTGAAGTGGAAATGCATGCAGATTTGAAGCGTGTGCGCTCCCAGCAACGCTCTGGAAAGCCTTGATTGTTAGAACAAGTTAATAAAGAGATGTGTTTCTCCCACCCACCCCACCCTCTGCTTGCCCATCCTCTCTCCAGGGCTCAGCCTGCAGCCTCTGCTGTTGTCCCTCATCTATTCTATGATCTGCTGAGCACTACCTTCAATGTGGGGAGGTCCCTGGTGCTGAAAGACAAAAGAATTTGCAATCAAAGCCTTAGAGGGGAAGAAAGGAAGGAGAAAAGGCATCAAAAAGTCTTTTCCACGTACATCCATGCTGTCTGGGCTGCCTGGAAGTTGTGGATTACAGTGAGGATATGATATGTGGACACAGCCATGGGGGCACACTTGTTTCCTGTGACCCTGGCTCCCTCAGCCAACGGATCTAAGGCACGTGAATGTGGGTTGATAAAGTCTCTTATCTCCCTTTGTGGCCCCATGATGGAAAGAGGATGGCAGTTTAATTGTGTGGGACACAAACTTGCTGTTATGTGCACTGTTGTGCCTGTTTGACTTAGAAGAGAACATGCTCTTTAATGCAAACAAAATAAGGATCAGGTTCTGTGGTGAAGCAGAAGGGAGAGGAACAAGGTGTGTGTGAGAGGTGGAACTCCTGCTCTGTGTGTCCAGTCTCCTTTTTAGTCTGAATGTCTTTTGAGAGAGTTGAGAAGTAAAAACCATTCCACAGCAAAAGTCTGCAGCTCAAGTCAACTGTATTATTGAAAAGCCCTAAAAGTGAGAGGAGCAATAACCATGGAGAAATGAGTGAAGATGTAGTGTAATAAAAGCGACCTAGAGATCAGTGGGAAGCAAAGAGGGCAATGTTGATTCGTCCTCCCAGGTCTGCAGTGCTGTGAATCCATCTGGCTGGAACAGGGAAGCCAACAGAGCTCGGGGCACTCACCAAAATGATTGTAGAGCATCTTAAAGTACATCCCTCGTGGCATCTATGAAAAGCCTTTATGAGGCTTGTCCCTTTGTGTGCAAGGAGGTGCTGACACAGCTGAAAAGCCACCTCTGTAACCGGTGCGATGACTTTTGCCTTCCTCCCTTCCCATAGTATTTACCTCTCGGTTTGAAGTCCCCGAAGTGGGGGTGAAGCCCCACATCTCTCCCGCTCCTCCCTTGTTATTCTTTAACTTTCTAAGGCACTGTCCTCTCTTGTTTACCCGGCTGCAGTGCCAAAGGCGAGGGTGCAAGGAGACTGTTTATCTGCTGTCAGTCTATAACGCAGCATCCCTCACCCCCGGGGTCACCCGAGGGATTGACACCTTAACCCAGGGGCCTGGATTCCTCATTGCCCTCCTTAGAGATGCACCAGGCTGTCAGTAACAAGGCCACAGGTTTATTCAAGGGAGATCTCCAGATCTCAAAAGATAATCTGGGAATAATTGGGACTTAAGGAACTGGTGGGAATCTGATTTTTTTTCTTTCTCCTTTGCGGCGCTGCCATTCAGGAACCAGATGGACATCTTATTTCTCTCTAATTTGATGGGCTTTCTTGACAAAATGGCAGAGGTTGCACTTTGCTACAATAATAACCTGCCACTCAAACTTTGTAAGGGGGTTTGTGTAGATTTCTTCTTAATTAGACCGTGTCTTGCTATCAGCAAGGAGATGTGTGTGGAGCGGGGATATTCTGAGCAGCTTCTCTGCATGGTAGAGCCTAGAAAAGAGTGGAGAGAAATCGGGGGGCTTTCATGTTGGTGTCAGATTGGGGCTTTCTTAAGTCTCATTTGAAAAATAAAGATTGGGATGAGAGCTCATTGTCTAGATGATAATGTATTCATGGATTTGCTCCTTCTGCCCTGTGCCTAAACAACAGCGAGGGGCAGTTTTCCATGGGCTGGGGGGGTAAATCTGAAAGCTTTGCAAAGCCATTGGGATTACCCTCAGGTTTGCAAAACCCACTTTTCACTTGCAAAAACCTCTCCAATCCTGCCATTTAACCCCTGACCTTCTTTGCTGCTGCCCTTTCCCTCCTCTCCCCCACCAAAGTGGATCCTCTGATCAAAGCATGGGATCCACATCTCTCAAGCACACTGGTGTAAGGCAGCAGTTTGCTTTTCTTGCTGTCCACTGTGCAAGTTAAAAGCAATTGGGAACTTGAATTACTCAGATTATCAAGCTCCAAGTAGTGATGAATGGTTAAAGAACCAAACAAAACCCAACCACTACCAGAAATAGAGAGATCTGATGCTTTTCTTGCTTACCTGAGATGGTTCCACTGCAAACTGGAGCCTGTTCTGCATGCAAGGAAATGAAGCATCTTCATGTTCTAAGGTGGGATGAGCATAACATGAACTTGACAACTCCATTAGTGTTTCCCTCCGCATGTGTCCACCCCTCGGAAGCAACATTTACAGATACATAAGTCCCCAGGGAAGGAGGTAACAAGTAATTCTAATCATATCCTCTGTCAATAACACTGTGGCATCTTCACTCAGGTTACCCTTTGTTCATCTCCCTGCGTGTTTTGTCAGTGTCATAGCCCAGCTTCCCACAGCTCCTGCCAGGGCTCACTCTGTGCTTCCTTCATCCATAGCAAGGATGAAAGGCTTTCTGAAGAAGACTTGAGAAGTGTGTTTTGAGCTGCTTTTTCAGACCAGAAGTTGGCTAAAGCTGACTTCAGGAGACATATTAGGAATAGATTCATTCAAGGCCATGTTGGATGGGGCTTGGAGCAACCTGTCTTAGTGGAAGGTGTCCCTGTCTATGGCAGGGGATGGAAGCAGATGATCTTTAAGGTTCCTTCCAACCGAAACCATTCCACGATTCTATGTTTTCTCGCTGACTCTTAGCCCTTTGCAAGCCTCCTGGGCAACCGTGTTTAAACAAACCACAGCATTCCTCCAGTTCTGCAGAGGAGCAAGAGTTTAAAACAAGGTCAGAGCCCTTGTACCACCTTCTGCAAACACAGCCCTGACGTGCCTAAATGGAGCTGGGATGTGGAATAGCTGCCAGGAGCCTCTTCCAAGCCTACAGGCCTGTCCAGGAGCGGGTACCAACGCAAAGGGTCTCATCTTTATTTATTCCCTCCCAGAGAGGAGGTGGCTCGAAGGATTTAAAGAAGCCTATCTAATAGAGTGCTGGAAATGATAAATCAGTGGGGCTTTGTGAAGGTTATTACTTTAAACAAAGAAGGGGCTGAATGGAGCCAATTAAACGGCACCTGAATTGATAAACAAACTGGTTATTGTTGGGGGCTATTCTGCAGCTCGGGCGGTCCCCCCTCGCTCCGAGGGATGGATGAATACAGGAGCAAGGCCTGGGGAGAAATTTACATGTGATTGGAGTTTAATGGGCTGCAACAGGCCTCCCATCCCATCGCCATGGAAACCAGCCCTTTCTCAAGATTTTAAACAGTCTGAAATGTCCTTTTATTGTCTGCTTAAGACAGGGTGGGCGCTTGTATGTATCAATTTGTTTCTGTCTCCGGGCACGGCATTGCGAGGCCATGAATATATGTGGGGGGACGGAGGGACAAAGAGCCCAGCTGATGGGGCTCCATGGAGATCCCGCCGGCAGGAATGGTGACATATGGTCCAGCCTGACCCCGGGCAAGCCCTACAATAGGCAACCACGCTGCCCCGCTCAACCGCGCCGTCCGTCCCCCCTTTAGCGTTGGCTATTCATCCCTTGGCCAAGTCAACTTGCTCCCCTGCTTGTTGGAGGGTTTCTTTAAGAGAAGAAGCAAAAGAATCTCATGTGTTGATCACTAGAGTCTGGCAAAAGGAAGAATGAAAGAGAGAGAAAAGAGATAAAGGCAGAAAGAAAAGGCTCTCCATGTCCCAGAGATGTTTGCTTTCCACTTGATTGGAAGCTGAATGAACATGAACATTGGAATAGCACGAACACTGGGCAGAAACATCCTCTGGTGTTTGAACAGTTAAGCTGGGTCAGGCTGAGGGTCCACCTGGATCGGACCTGCTGCAGTAGTCAGCAGTAAATGTGTCTGACAAGGATGAGGAACCTCAGGGGATATTCGTCCCCCACACCCAAATCCGAGTTTTTCCAGGTGACTTGTGTGTCAAACCGGATTGTTTTGCATTGTGTTACCTCCCTGACAAAAAGGTGAACAGTGTGACTCCAAAACCTGTTTTCCTGTAAAGGCCCCACCTCTGAGCTCTGATCAGCCCTTGGTTCTGAATCCACAAGCCAACAGTATTTGCATGTGGACACATAATCCGGTTGCATTGTTGCTCCAGGAACATCACGGTTTTCATCTGAGGGAAAGCCATGGGTATGCATAACTTATAAATGAATCTAAGAGTCAGACACACAAAAGTCATTGGAAAACCTTCTGCAAGCGTGAGAAAACGAGAAGTCTCTTCAGCCGTTCATTGCAACTTATTTGCTCAACTCACAATGTAGAGTCATAGAATGGGTTGGGTTGGAAGGGACCTTAAAGCTCATCCAGTTCCAACCCCCTGCCATAGGCAGGGACACCTTCCACTAGAGCAGGTTGTTCAAGGCCCTGTCCTGTTTGTTCCTTAAGAGAATGTTTTCCAAATGTGCCTAGAAGACAGGATGCTGTCTGTCCTATTAAAAGATCAGTCGGTTCTTCATTGCTTCCCACCTCTAGTTTTCTGCTTCCAAAGTCATGTTGTATTCTGCTGTGGATGTGAAGCTGGTGTGAAAGGGCGACTGGAGATAAGCTGCATTCTCCCTTTCATCTCTGGGGTGTCAGTAAGTCTGCAGCTGCATGAGGAAGTGATTTCCTTCCAGTTTGATAGCCTGCGTGCATCAAGTCTATTAGATCTGAGAGAGCAAAAGTTGTAGCATCCCCTGTTCCTCGTCGCAGACACATTACAGCAGTTGGAGCATAAACTGAGAGGGAATTCCTGAAATCAGGACTGAATCTTTTGGCATTGCAGTGTGATATTATCTATGTCAGAGGATGCTCTTCAGGAGCCCAGGAGATCTGTTCTAATGCCTTCTAGAGCAGAAGCTGGGCTATAGGAGTTCTCCTGCCTTCTAGATCCCAAAGCAGCACTTGAGGCACTTGCAGATCAGTTTATTGTACATGTTCTTGGTGTTCTCCTCTCCCACCTCCCTGCCAGAGGCTATGAGCAGAGCAAACAGCTTATAGCTGTGGAACTGAGCCATGTTAACAACTTGCAGCAATGCATATAGCTAATGGGCCAAGCTTAGCTGGTCTGTGGTAACTCTACCCTATTCCCTGCAGGTGCCTTTGCATGTCTAAGATGCAGGTAAATGGTTTTGCATCAGGGTAACCACATGGTTTTAAAACTGATTGAAATTAAATCAGTGTAATCCCTTTAGTTTGGAGAAATAAAGAAAATAAAAGTGCTTCTTTGGTCGCACTTTATATTCTAGAATTGAGCTTAACTTGAGATTTCATTTCTTAACTTGAAAGCTACCAGCTTCTCCTGGGGAAAATGAGTTCTTATTCTTGGAGACCTCACTGGAAAGTCTTTATCCATGACATCTGTGAGCCCATTTTGATTTGGCTTGATTTTTTTTTTAAATCCCTTTTTAAAGGAGTCTGATCCTGCTCTTAAGCTTGGATCCATGGGCATCAGGCAACCTGCAATGCATCCACTCATGATAGCAAAGCACCCTCTCTTCTGTGTGTAATGGGCTTGCCATTTGGAGTGATTTTCCTGCTAAGTTTATTGCCATTCCTTGCATTTAAAAGAAAATAGCTCTTATCTAGCTGGTGACATCTGAGCAGGAGAATGACATAAAGCAAAAGGGGAAGTTAAAGTCTTGCAGAAGGCATCCACCTGCAAGATGGACCTGCAGTGTGATGGATGCTTTTTCACATCATAGCCCCTATATCCAGTGAGTTTCATTTTGGAGCAGGATCTGGGTAACACACCATGTCCCCAGCCCTCTGCAGAATGCTTTAATTGTTGGCTAAAGAGAAAAGGAAGGTTGTGAGGTGAGGCTGAAAGAGAGGAAGTGACGCCAATCCAACATCACATCCTGACATTTAGCACGCTCCAGCGCTTCAAAGTTCAGGAATGAATCCTCCTCTCTTGCTGGCTAATTACCCAAGGTACTTCCAACATCCCTTCTGCTAATCAAGAATAGTGTGTGCTATAAATGTGGAGTGAGGAAATGGCTAGCTTGAAACGTGGGAATTGAATGGTTTAGTCTGTCCTTAGTCTCTGGAATTGCTGCCTGAAAGTGCAGATGCACTTGGCTAGGGGTACTCCTTAAGGGATGGATCAGGGGAGATAAGGGTGGAAGAGGGATGGAAGTTTGTACAGTGAGGAAAGTACTGTCAGAAGAAACTTCTTCCTTAGTGAGGTCTGATTTGCAGAAGGCTAAGACTTAGTTTTACCCTTTGCAATATGAATGAACCAGAGAACCCCTAGTTTATGGCATCCATTTGGTCCTTAATGGATTAATGTTCTCACTGTTTCTCGCAGACTTTAACATTTGTGCCTGTTGTAAACTGCATTTTTCCTCTCTCCTGCTCTTGTTTGCTCTCCAAATGGCTGCCCTCAGCCTCCCACACTGGGTCACAGTCTCTTCAGAAAGTCATTTGACAAAGCTGCTGCCTCGACAATGTCAGGGAAGTTCAAACAGGCCAGAGTGGGGCTGGAGGATGTGTTCACCCAGCCTGGATGCACAGAGGTTGACGCTGATGCTGCTTGAGGGCTCAAGACTGTAAGGGATAAAGCCTGCAAGCAGCATAATACCCCTGGTGAGCCCCAGGCTGCTGAACACATCTCCCCTTGTACTGAAGAAAGGCATTTGCAAAGGGACAACAATGTGGCCACACAGATGCTCATTCCCTCTGTGAGGTCCACATCAGCTTGGCTCACTTTGACACTGGACATAGGTGCAAGGTGCTAGCTCTTAAAGACAGTACTGGCTATCTCTCACTTAGTTATGTCACTGTATTCCTTACCTGGGACAGAAATGAGTCCAAATTCGGCTTCATGCTCGTGGTGGTCAGTTTGCTTTCTTCTCAGTGGGTAAGGATGCAAAGTCCCTTGTCCCTACGCTGTACCCACCGCAGTTAGGGTGGCACTCTGGTGAGTATCCTATGGATGCGCTTGAGGTCTAGTAAAAGTGATTTGGCCCAAAGAAGCTGTGGGAATTGCTCAGGATGGGCAAATATACAGCAAAAGGGAAGCCCAGCGCATCAAAGACGCCAGGGGCTAGAAGCATCTTGAGTCTGTGTTACTGCTCCTGAGATGCTGTTTGCTCCCACTGTTCAGCCCTAACGCAGCTCTCTGCTGAGACAGCCACAATCTCTTCGCCTGGCTCTGCATTTCATTGCTCCTTCCTTTCTGAAGTGCCCTTGAGAATGCCAGCCCAGCCCCAACCTTCCTGCTACGCTGGCTCAAAAGCTTTGTTGGAAGTGAATTAGCCGAGCTATTAAGCCCTAACAACTCGAGAATTGCTCCTGGCAGCAAATAGTAACTCCAATTACCTGCTGGGGGAGGAAAGTCTGGTGGTGGTGCTGCTTTGTGGGGTTCTCCAGTGAGTCTTCCTGCACTCTGAATTGCCATTTCCTTCTCACAGAGCTGAGGGAGGCAGCTCTTGTAGGTACCCCTAAAAGAAGTGATGTGGGATGTTGATGTCTCTCCTCTATTCCACTATGATGATAACGACACCTCATACGTTGCTGGCTCTTCCAAAAAGCAGCTCCCAGCAGGACCTGGGGATGTGGCTGAAATGCAGGTTGGGTCTAACAAGGTGCTGCATGGTCCCCACTGTAATATTGCAACTTCTCTCCCCTTCTGGACCCTCAAGCGTCACACACAGCACCATGGTGGAGTGCAGATCAGGCCAGCTTGCTGCAGCTGATAGCTGGGATCCTGGTGTGGGCAAGAAGCCATGTGTATATATGTGGGATGGAGGCAGATGCTCCCTGGTAGCTAGAATGTATGTCAGATGGTGGAGAGTGTTTCCAATCCCAGCTGGGGTGCCTGGGTTCACTGCTAAGGAGTGGGCTGACAAAAGTTGGATTCAGGCTTTTACAGCCAACAGTGATGGTAACTGCTGGCAAAGATCTTAACATGCAAGCCAGGAAGTGGCCTCAGCCCCAGAGGATGGACACAGCAAAGGAGAAGAAAGGGCTATTCACAGTGCTGGGATTGCTCTAAAGCAGATTGTGCACCTTCCCTCTCCACCCTTGTTTTATGGCTTGGTACTTGTGTAAAGTGCTGCAAGTGGGAAAACATCTGAGCTGGAGGTATGGAAGTGTTTGGTTATGTTCTGTGTGAGAAGCAGGTGAAGCAGAGCTGCCAGGGACAGTCAGAGGCTTTAAAGGTGCTGAGTTCACTGAACCCAGTTATCCCCCATCACCAGGAGATGGGTGATGTTCTGGGCCTAAATGCCTTTGGAGAGCTGTACTTAACTGGCACTTGGACCAATGATGAGTGGCAGGAAGATGCTCTTTTGCTGCGCCTAAGACTTAAGCATCCTCCTCCTCAAAGCCTCAGCACAGAACACTTGTTATGTTTAGCCAGGCTCGCTCGTGCAACCCTCGAGTTTGAATGGACGTGAGCAGAGCTTGGGGAATCATGGTGCTGCCCAGTGAGGTTTGGCTGAGTTTAAAGCACCCAGCAAGGCACAAATGCTCTTTTGTTTCCTCAAAGGATGAATAGTGCAGCGTTATATTCCCCCCCTAGGAAAGGATGCTGGCAGCACATATAGGGGAGGTCCCAGCTATCCTCATGTGTTATGAGATGGGAGATAAGGAAGCCATACACCCAATGCTCTCACATGCTGCCCTTCGGAAGAG
>NW_009922764.1:14165-31267 GCF_000696875.1 Nestor notabilis
AATCAAAAGCTAAGCCAGAAATCCCCGGCATTTCCCAGCTCCCCATTGCATGGCTGCTCCCATTCAGCAGAGAATCCCTTCCCTTTAAAGAGAGGGCTTCAAGTGTGTCTAATTCAGTCTCCAAGGTGGGCACAGGAAATTGTGGATGAAGCAAGGCAAACTGTTGTCTGTGAGATGCATTTGCAGCCCTCCATAGAGTCTGCTAGACTTGCTGCTACAGTCTTTGTCCAAACCACCAGTCTGAGGGATTAAATACCTATTGATCCTATGGAAAATACTTTAAGATGTGTTTTTTGGTGCTAACAGCAGTATAAATAGTTTCTTTTCTCCTAAAAATCAGCTCAGTGCTATTAATAATAGGGTTTGTCTCTGAATCTGGGCTCTCTCTTTGAACTGATTTAACTTAGGAGTATCTATGTTGCAAGCACTTAAAGTGATTCTTCCTCACACTTCCTTTCTCAGGCACATGCTCTTATCTCCATATCCATGTAAGAACTTTATAGTCCAGGTATTTTTCATGTATCCTGCAGGACAATCCCTATGGCAATTGCTCTCTCCAATAAAAATGTTTTCAGGATAAGGCTGTGTGTGTGCTACAGGAAAAACCAACTCCATACTGGTAAACAGACGGACTTCCTACCCTCTTCTGAGCAAACAGCAGTTGTTCCCAAATTTACCCACTTTCCTAGAAGAATCCTTGTTAGTTTAATGTATTTTAAACACAGTGTAAATGTCAGTTTGCTTTCTCTGGGGCTTGAGTGTTCCAAGAGACTTTCCAGCATGATCCCATGGTGTCCCGCTTTTGAGTTGCCATTGCTTTGGAGAGGCAGAATAAACTCTTTTACAGACCCGAGTTGAATCTCTTGGGCTCCATGGATTTGCCATCAGGATGAGTTGGCAGAAAGGCTCTGCCTCTCTCTGCAGCCACTGGAATGCCCAGGGTGTTACGGTACCGTGTAGAAATGAGAGTGAGAAGGAATCACTGCTTGGAAAGGGTGGAATATCTGTTCTTCCCAAGGAAATGAATCCCTGTGTGTTCTCTGACTTGTCTCTCTGCCTGAAGTACAATAAAACCGACATCAAAGGCAGAGAGAAGGGCTGAGTCTCCTCCTTGCTGTATAATCGTTGTGTTTGGCTGCTGCTTGGCAGCAAGTGAACAGCATTGTAACCTCTGTCCCTCCCCTTGCTGGGTGCTGTGTGCGTCACCCACAGCCAGGAGTGCATGGAGCGAGCCCAGCACCCTTCAGCTGCCCCTCCGGTCACTGACTCCTCTGGGACACAGCCATTTGCCATAGGGATGTTTTGGGGCAGCTCCCTGGGGTTTCTTCACTGTTAGGAAGCAGAAATCACTGTCTCAGGGCTTGGTGGCTGGGCTGGAGGAGGTAAATGAAGCCTAAATACTGGTGCTGGTACTTAGGATGTGTGTTTTGGGACTGTTCCCACACAAGGAGTTGTATCACATAGAGATTTCCCAGGATGTAGAATGCATTTATACTGCAAAAGCCCATCTGAGGAGAAAGATAAGCATGAAAATGCCAAAGCATGCCGCTGAACTTCCTGCTATTGGCATCAGTGAGCTGGGAGTCAGCTCTAAGCTCACTGAATCAGGATGTTGCATTTGCACAGCACCAAGCACCAATGCAGTAACTGGGAAACACAGATGTTTGTGCTCTAATGGCTCTGTTTTGTTCTGAGGCTTAGCCTGTGTTTATATGGAATATGTAGGCTTGGAAAATGCTTAGCTCGTTCCTCCTGCCCCCATTTCTAATAAAACAGGGGAGACGGAGCCAGTTCTGAGTTAACTCTGCACGTCCCATCCTTCCTCCTTTGTTTTCTCCTTCCCAACTTGCTGCTATTAATTGCACTGTTCATGAATCAAAGCACAAGGTACAAACTTGGAGCACGCAGGTGCCTGAGGGGCACTGTGAGCAGGGGCTCACCCCAGGCTGCTCCTTGCTTGGATACAACACAATCCTGCTCCTTGGATACATCCCTGAGCTGATAGGAATCCAGCGTGGAAGAGGAGGAGGCTGCTCAAGTGTCGAGGAGCGGAGAAGGGAGGCGCACACATGGAGAGGTGGAAGGAGCTGCTTTTAATGATGGTTTTACTTCAGTAATCATTGAGCAAATACTGCAGCCACACCTGAGCAGGGACCGGACGGGCAGGATGAGCAGGTCCCTGCTGCTGGAGCGCTGGCACAAGTGAGTCAGCGGGTCACAGGGAGCAGTATCTGGGCACTGGCATCTCACTTCCATGATGGGTTCAAGGAAGCTGCTCAGACAGGGCTGTTGGGAGTGACTCAGAAGCGTGACAGAGCTGGTACCCCACTGGGACACTGCTACGTTCTCCTCGTCCCCATGTTTCTGTGCAGTGCTATGGAGTCTTCTGGATACCAGCCACTGCATCAGTGGTGTGGTCCCTTTGAGGACTTCATAAAGCTCCCTGGGTTATTCCTCTGCATTCTTCAGTGTAATGCTAATGTGAGCAGCATGAATGTTGTAAAGCAGCAAATACCTACAGTGAGGTCCGTGAAACAGTGATAGTGTGAGGTGTCCCTGCCAATGGCAGGGGGGTCAGAACTAGATGATCTTAAGGTCCTTTCCAACCCAAACCATTCTATGGTTGATACCAGCCAAGCCTGTGAGCCTTGTGGTAGGTTGCTTTGTCTAGAGGTAGCTGAGGCGTACTTTGGTGCAGCTCATAAGGAGAAAACCCCTTTCTCTCTTCAGCCTTGCTCTTCTTCACTGTGGCTCCTTTCCATTGCTCCTGAGGGCACCTTCATGTGGAGAGCTAAATCATTCCGTTCTCCCTGGAAACATCCCTCAGCACATCAGGTTCCCTCTTTGCGTCTCTCTGGGCCAGCCAGCCAAGAGAAGCCTGTGCATCCAAGCTGCTGTGGGGATAACTTTGGGATGTAGTGCTTTTCTTGGCCTCACTGTGGTACTTATACTTGAGCAGAGCTCTCTAGAAAACGTGGCCTCATGTATATATTTAGGTGTCCTGTGCTTCCTCATGAACCGTTAAGTCCATTCCAGCTGTAGCCAGGATCACAGCCTGGCCTTGAGAGGGATTAATTCCCTCATTAATGAGGCTGTGCAGTTATATCCCAGGGGAAGAGAAGGGGTGGAGAGTCTCAGGAGACAGCAGTTCAGTGCCTTGCTCTGCTGTCACCACCCTCTCTTGCAAGTCTTTTGGCAGCAGTGAAGTCCACAGCATTCACAGGATGTGTCCTCTAAAGCAGCATCTCTCACCAACAGAAAATCCCATCCCTTCAGTCCTGTCACCCTCTGAATGAGCCCTGTAGCTGCCTTGGATGTTGTGTCTCAGTGGGTAACACCAAGTGGGGGGGAAATAAACGAGCAGAGAGACAAGAGAAAACAAAGCCCTGCAATGGGGGGGGAAAACACAACGTGTAGAAGACAACTCAAGGGCAGCCAGGGATGGGCAGGAGAAATCCTGCCACTTCCAGTCATATCAGGGGAGAGGGCAGCCATGCAGACACTGTGTGATCATCCTTAAAGTGCTTAGGTTAGGGGGAATATGACAGCATGTGGATGTGGGCAAAGACCTGCTCCTGGTGAGCCCATGGTGTGCTGGCTTTGGGCACTCTTGTGTAAATCAAGGGTCAGCTCCTTCCTTTAGGAGAGTCAGAATAAAATCCAATGTGACTCACTCCCAGGATGGTGAAAGTGAGCTGAGAAAGGCCTGAGCAACCACTTAATCCCCTTCCCGTAGCTCCCAGGCAGCCAGATACCAGAACTAATAAGTGCTTCCATAAAGAGCCTGGCCCCCAGGCTGGGATGGGGAGCAGAGGGGCTGGGCTCTGTCACTCAGCACTGGGACATGAGCAAGGCATGGCTGGAGGAAGCAGACCCCATGAGATGGGAGATGTGGAGGTGACAGAGTGACAGAGCAGTGATTTATCTGGTACCTCAAACCATGGCTGCGCCTGCACAGTGCAGAGAAGCAGCAGCATGTCCTGCATGGAGACAGTGGGAGAAGGAGTCTTTTTCCTCAAGGACTTCTGAACCAAGAGGAATGATTTGCAGGAGGAAAAGGGCAGAAAGGGGGAGTCAGGAAAGACAAGCACAGAAGAGGGCATTTCACAGGTGGGCAATAAGGAAAAACCTTGGACCTGGAGTAATGGGAAGCATCCAGCCAGTAACTGCTGTGTGAGCCCTGGATCTGACTTGGGGGGATAATCTTCTGCTATCACATGCAAACAATTTAGCTGGAGAACCATGGTTTTATTGCCTTCCGAGTGCTTTTCCAAATGGGACCTGGAGCTTTCACACACTTCTTTGCCTCTTCTGCATTCTCTTATTCCTCAGAGGCAGAAGGATTTTTATCTCCATCCAGCATTTAAAAGAAGGCAAGCCATAAACCCAGCTGCCTTACAGAATAAAGCCCCTTTCCTTAGTCTATGCTAATAATTTACTATTATTCCAGGTTTTATTACAAGCTCTTTCAAGGGCTGCCCAGAGCCCCATCCGTAAATAGCACATAACTCAGGCCATGAGGATTTCCTCCCCGGTGGGACTTTTAATGTCTAAACCAGAGGTGTCAAACAAGCAGCTCAAAGACCCGTTGTGGCCCCGGAGAGTTCTCCATCTGGACTACATCTCAGTGCTTAACACATTAGCTTTTGCCCCAAGCAGCTCCGGATTTCCCTCGTCAGCTTGTGCTGAACCTGAGTTGAGGTTTGATTTAAGAGGCTGAGCAGTCAAAGGAAAAGGAGAGGTACCTGCTTAAACGTTCAAAGTGCTGCCCTGAAGGCTCCCAGGGTTTGGGAGCAGGGTGCAGGCACAGATCTCCCCTGAAGCAATGCACATTGCACCTATGGAAAAGGGAGGGAGGGAGGGAGGGCTCCCTGTGCCACCTACTGGTCCCACGTGCCATCCCTGCTCTGTGGTTA
Source organism: Nestor notabilis (assembly GCF_000696875.1). Taxonomy (NCBI): domain Eukaryota; kingdom Metazoa; phylum Chordata; class Aves; order Psittaciformes; family Psittacidae; genus Nestor; species Nestor notabilis. The sequence continues at coordinate 19,082 of NW_009922764.1, forward strand.
TCGTTGCATCTACTCACAAGCTGCAGACTCGTGTTGGTTGAGAGCCAGGGTTACCCTCTGTGTCCTGGCATGGCAAAGGGAGCGTTAGTGGTTGTATCCTCCTTTTTCTTCATGGGAAATAGAGTGTGGTGTTGGAGGGGCAATGTGGGAGACTGGAGTGACCAAGTTGAGGGAGGGAATTCTCCCCGTCTACGCTCAGGAGACCCCACATATTGGGACAGGACTGGAAGTTTCAGGGGTTGGAACTGGATGAGCTTTAGGGTCCCTTCCAACACAAACCAGTCTGTGTAAAGGGTGCTGGGGGTAGATAATGTGGGTCTCACAGTCCCACAGCTCAGGACCCAGCCCAACTTGGATGCTCAGCCCTGGGATCTGTCCCATACCGAGTCCTTTGGAAAGCAAAGATCAGGCTTAGGGGAGAGAAAAAAGAATGGAAATATTTGTAGTTATATATTACACCCCCCCCTCCTAATTCTTCTTGATTCTCAGTTAAACCCATGTGTGGCCTGAACCTGCCTGAAGTACAGTATTTCATGTGACTGTGACAATGGGATTGTTCAGTGTTGGTTTAGAGGGTGGGAATTGGTTGTAGCAGCCTGAAAGAAGCTCAGCACCCACCAGGATCTGGCTCATCCACTGGGGAGAATGATCCTTGGTTTTGCTTTAGCAAGATGTGGAGGGATTTACCTGCCATGAAGGGGCTGGGCAGAGTGTCCAGCCATCCCATACACCCTAAAGAAGACCTGTGCCTTTTCCTCTCTTACATTTGAGGCTTTATATCTCAGCGCACACAGATGTGCTGGGGAAGCCAGCACAGACATCCCATCTCATGCTCCTTCCACACACCTCCTGTTGCTTTCTATAGCACTTTCTGCCCCAGATGCTCCACTTGAGGTCTGGGTGGATCCTGTTTAACTCCCCAGCAGACGATGGAAAGGGCACGGTGCTGTTAGGTGCCTCCTATCCAATCTGGCCATGCACTCCCTGCTCTTGCCTTGCCTGCAGCAGGTTGATAGGCGAAACCTGCTGCTCCCGTGTTAAGTGTTGTAATGCCATTAACAATCTGCCACCGGCAAGTTTCCAGCCTGTTGGCAGGCTGACACTTTCCCATGCCTTCTGCCCTCTGTCAGCCGGGAGATGGGCCGCTCCCAGCCCGACAGCTCCGACAGGATACCTACACAATGACTGCAATAATAGACCCAGCGATGGGAAAATGAGGCCAAGGGAACCCAAGGGTGAATTACAAGATGAATAACTTCCCCGAAGCCACGTCCCAGAGCATGCCTTGGCCTGCCATTGATTCACCAGCTGACTTCCCCTCCTTTGCCTTGCTCCACCGCCCTCTGCTCCCCTCCTGGGACACGGACCTGTCTGGATGCCGTCACTCACCTAAAATAACCGAGAGGGTTCAGAGAGGAGAGGACAGGCAGAGGGAAGAGCAGTGTCCGCCCTGACTGCTGCAGACATGCACTCTCTGAGTGTGACTCTTAGAGATGGCAACCAAGTGAGGATGAGCAATTGGGCTATTGCCAGCCAGAACTGCAGAAGTGCTTTAGTTTGCTGTCCACATCATTGAATGGTTTGGGTTGGAAAGGACCTTAAGATCATCCAGTTCCAACCTCCTGCCATGGGCAGGGACACCTTCCACTAACGCAGGTTGCTCCAACCTGGCCTTGAACACTGCCGGGGATGGGGCAGCCACAGCTTTTCTGGGCAACCTTGCCCCCCTCCATTCTTTCCAGCCTTATGCTTCCTGCTTTAACTTCATCTGAAGCTTTAGGTTCCTGAGCTGCATTTGCACAGGTACCAGCAAGATGCAATAGCCTCTATTGCTCTAGGCAATGATTCACTCTCTGAATTGGAAACCCCATGCCATAGACCTGGCCCCAGACCTACTGACAACAGGTTCAGGTGCAAAGAGGGCAGCACTACATCACATGCAAGAGTAAGACACCAGAAGGGCCCCTTGCCCTCTGTGGTGGAGAGGGATGGCTGCTTCAGTTCTTGAGGACACAGCCAGTCCTGGGGCTAAGCAGTGAGATGAGGAGACAGCTCATTATTGGGTGACTGACGTGAGGAACCCTGCCTATTGCAGCAGGCTGCACTGTCAGCATGGGACTGGCTCCCTGGGCTGGTGCTAACCTGCAACCACCAACAGCACATGGACCTTCTGTCAGGGTGCTGTTAGCAACAGCCCTAATAGAGAGCAATGAGCTTTAATGTTCCCCAGCAGGTAATCGAAGTGGAAGCCAGTGCAGCACGATGACAAGGTGCTTTGCCCACGGTGCTTTAAAACTTGCTTGCTTTTTGCCCTGGGTTTTAAAATGCACAGGGGCTATGTCCAGTTGGAGATGAGTCCTGTTTCTATTCACATTCCATATTCTGCAATTCGTATACACGTCAATCAAAAGTGTTGTTAGCCATAGCTGTCACGTCAAGTCCACGTCTAACAACAGGAGTGATTGACAGCAAAGTTTGTTATCTGTGAATGTGTCATCCCATTCAGCACCCAGTGCTGGAGTGCTGCCTGACAGGTCATCAGTGGGAGACTTCCATCATCCATATATTATGAGATGGTTCGAACAAATCATTTTTCAGCTAGTCTCAGGCACACGCGTTCTTCTGCATCCCTGTTAAGCTGAGATATAGGATTTGACAGTGGAAGGGGGGTGGAGGCTAATGGACTTTGGTCAGGCAAATCCTGGAGGGTCAGCAAATAAGACCAGGCTGTATCCATTTCAGTCCTAACGCTTCTGAAGGAATTGGAGGCAGCAGGTCCACAAAGAGACAGAATATGGGAAGAAAATCACTGCGGAGGAGCAGCCCTCCAAAGGCCCCAAGATACGGTGGCTTGGCAGATCTTTACACCAGATCTCTCTCATTTGGCTTCTTGCTTTCTTATTTTCCATAAGAACCAGCCCAAATCCTCCTTTGCAAAGAACTGTGTGGAAAAAGGAAGCGATAAGTAAAGAGTGACCCATTCTTGTCAGCCAAAAGCAAGTCAGGATGAGTTCTGAATGAAAGTTTGGGTTACCACTTTAATTGACTTCATCTAGTTGTTCACTGGCCATAGAAATCAGTGGGATGGAAAGACTCCAGTTAATCTTGATAATGCTTGAGTTTGGTGCAATATGATCCCAAAGAGCTGCAGGTTTCAGGACCTGATAAATGTTAGTGGGGGCAGCTCACCTCTGAGAATGGCTGCGTGAGAGAGAACGAATCAGTCACAAGTCAATGTCCACTGTTAAAGCCTCAAGTGATGTGAGAAGACAGTGATTTCTTAAATGACTTGTGTATGGTTTAAGCTTGTTTTTCTTTTTTTATACTACAAATATCGTTTCATGTGAATGCTTTTATGCTGGGATGTATTATTATGACAGATCTTAGTCAAAAAGATTGTTTCCAAAGCATTTTGCATCTTCTCCATGGGCTAACTGCTATGGCAGGAATACTGTAGACATTGGTGCCTTCTGCTTGTGAGGAGGTAAAGTAATTGCCTAAGAGTGCAGGGAACAGGCAGCTTGAGCCCCTGTGCCTCCTGCAAGGAGGATGTTGTATGGAAAACTAACAGCAAGGAATACTGCAGGGAAGGGCCTGGCCCAACCAACAGCCTGAACCTTTGCCCTGCTCTGCTTCCGAGCAGTAGGACTCTGCACTGAGAGCTTGGCTCCTAATGACAGATCAGCTGATGTGGGAAATCAATTCTCCAGCAGCCGGGCATAACGTCTCTCCAAGTGCTCCTCTGAGATTTCACAGCAAAAGCTGCTGAAACCTTAGAGCTCAGAGAGAATCCCACAGTCTTGAGAGCATTTAGGATAAAAGTGAAGGTACAAGAGCTCAATTTATCTTGAGCAGAATCTGCCTTCAAAGCCATAATCTGTAATTCAGTAAGACTGGATCTGTTCTACCATGCAGCCTCCACATGAACCATTAGACACAAAGGAGTGAGCTGCCAGTGTCGCTGCTGAGAGCAGAGTTATCCATCTCATAACAGATGTCGACCTGTATCTTCTCATAACACTTGCATCTCACCTACGATGGGGCTAATGGCACTGGTCTCTGACCTTAGAGCAGACAAACCCCAAATGGTAATTCCCATCTGGAAAACTGGAGTCTGAATATATATTCCCTTTCTGAAGACATGGGGGGACAGGACAAGGGGGGAATGGCTTTAACCTGACTGAAGGGGGAGATTGAGATGAGATTTTAGGCAGAAGTTCTTCCCTACGAGGGAGGCACAAGTGCGTGCTTTCTGGGCTGCCTATCTGTAACCAAGCACCCTCTTTGCTTGCAGGACACAAGCAAGATCTGTAGCAGTGGTACCTTGCCTCGAGTTAACATGTGTTGTCAGCTATTTTAACAGCAGTAAGTGAAGAGCAATGGCAAAGAAGAAAAAGCTTCTAAAGGATGTCACTGTGTCTCTTGTTAGTGGGCTGACCTTGTGCTTCTAGATTCACATGTGTATAAGGGGCACGGTCAGCTTCAGTCCTCCTCTAGCCAGCGGCCAGGGCACATCAACACTTGTAAGCACTCTGGTATTGAAGGATAGCCCACTTTGGCAGGAGGGGGACAGACAGGAAGGTCTATAGCACAGGTCACATTGGTAGGTGAACCCATCATCAGCCTGGATCCTTCCTAACAGCTTGCTCTTTCCAGTCAAGCTGAGATGCTCCAAGGCAGTTGAATTGGCTTCTCACAGCCAGGTCGCTGTACTTTGGTGCCCACTAAAAATAACCAGGCAATGCATGTGTCTTAGTCTGTTTGAATCTCCAGCAGCAGTTTGTGACATCTCGTAGCTTTTGTGTGTGGTTCTGTGCTGTTATCTTTCCAAGGTTGTTATGCAAAGAAAGCCATGAAGCTTTCGGTGAAGGGGAGATAACTCCCATTTGGATTCAGAGTGGGAAAAGATGTTCACAGAGCAAAATATACTATAAAATTACTTGCTGGTATGGCCATTCTTCAAGTCCTCTCTAATTTCTTTGGGTGTCAGTGTCTCGCAGAGCAGGGTTCTATTCCCTGGCTGGAAGTTTAATGATGTTAACAGACCACATGCAGATAGCAGCAATAACACATGTCATTGCCTCTGCTGTTAGTGTCTGGGTTTGTTCCACCTTCTCATTTCTTCACCTCTTGGTCTGAGACTTAGGATGCAGTGGGAGATACAGGAGGGGACTGTACAGAACCCAAGCAGCTCAGTCCCCAGTGCAGCCTTCCTTATCATACACCCTGGAATGTTAGGAGCAGAGAGAGAAGAAGGTTATGGGGGAAATGGAAGGGGAATGCAGAATGCCCACATTCTGACTAGATCTGGACAGGTCACTAGTTTACACCGTTGCTCTTGTGCAAAGTACTGTGATGCATCAGTGCATCAGAGTGGGTCAGGGCTTTGTTTCATGATTCACAAAGAGAAGATGGAACTTTGGTATCATTTTTGGCCTCCTATGCAAAGGGACAGGCTCTAACCTCACTTACATCAACCACAAGATCAGGATCTGACCCATGTTCTCCAAACTGATGCTGCTTTGTCTTCCCAGAGGAAATTTGTGCTCCAGCAATTGCCCCTTTGTGAGCAGAGCACTTCATACTTGGTTTATCTTCTCCAGATTTGGAGGAGGGAAGAAGAAAACCTCCAGACATGTAAAGAGCCCTAATGAGAAAACCCTACCCCAAGAGCTGCCTCCTTTCAGCAGCACGAGTTAAATACAGCTTCTAAATGCTGCTAATTGATTTGAGATGTCTTCTGCCTTCACACCATTCCACCCACAGGGCTCAACACCTCCTCACCTGCCCCTGCCCCTCTATAAGGCATAGGGAACCTCTGCCCTCAGTATTTGTCAGATGCTTTAGCCCCCACATGCTGCCAAAGAAACATGGGTTGCTCAGAGACCCTGACTTCGGCCTTTGTTAAACCTACCTCATGCCTTCTTCCCATCTGCTGCAGTCTATTTTTATGAGTCTGGCCTTGAAATCTTTCTCCTCTTTGAAAACAAGCCTGTTTACCAATATCTGCCTCTGAAAAGTTGTGCTGTTCAAAAAGGCGGAGAGCAAAGCTGCTTCTCTCTGCAGGGGCAGCACATACGTCCAGATGTGCATGGTCTTGCGTGTAGCCACAAAGGTCCAGTTTGTGGGGGGAAACCCGAAAAGGATGGTTCACCCCAGAGCTGTCTGTTAGCAAATCAGAAACTAAAGAGAAATGCAAAGACAGATGCGGGCTGTTTGTTGGCTGAGGCAGTAAGGAATAAACTGGGGATGCATTTTATGCTAAAACCCAACTATGGAGGCTTTAAACGCTTACACTAAGGACTGGTACCTTTCTAGAAGAGCAAGTAGAGACAGGACAAGGCTTTAAACTGAGAGTGCTGAGGTGCTATGCCCAGAGAAGCTGTGGCTGCCCCATCCCTGGCAGTGTTCAAGGCCAGGTTGGACACAGGGGCTTGGAGCAACCTGCTCTAGTGGAAGGTGTCCCTGCCCATGGCAGGGGATGGAACTGGGTGAGCTTTAAGGTCCTTTCCAACCCAAACAATTCCGTGATGATTCTATGGTCAAGGACTGACATTTTTATGCTGCTCTTTGGATGAAGGTGCTTTGAAGAGGTTGATTTTTAAAGGGCAAAACTCAGCAGTTCTTAATTTGACTTCTCTAACACCCTGCTGGCTTTTTCAGAGCCTGGTGGTGCCTGATAAAGATCCACATCTCATAGGTGTCTGCAACTACACCTTGTGCCTGTTGTCCTGACCTTGAGTAGTGAATGGGAAAGGGTTTGGTTTTGGGGGGAACACCCCCATATAAGCATTATATAAGAGTGTGTGTGTGGTTCTTCAATTGCTTAGATTAATTGCAGCTCTGTAATGCACTTCTAATCCTGCCACTGAAATGATACACATCTTGCTATACAGCAAAATAGAGATGCTGGCCCTGAATAATCTGATAGAATAAAGAAATAGGAACATCTACATTATTTGCAGTCTTAAGAAGCATCCTTCTGCTTAGAGGGACTGAATCAGGACTGAAGGACTGTATGTGCTAATTGGCTATGCTAACTTCTGCCTGATCAGCTCTACAATGGACAAGCTTTCAGTGCCTTTAATGTGTGTGGGATCTGCCTTGTGCGTTGCATAAGAGCTGCTCCATAGCCATGCAGGAGTGATTTATCTGCGGGTAATATGATGGGCTCTTGAATTGCAATGAACAAACCCTTTCTTTAACAATAAGGTTCAGGATAACCTTATAATAACCTCCTCCACCTTCCCCAGAGAAATGCTTCAGTCAGATAAAGGAATTTGTTATCCACACAGAAACATCTGCCCCCTTCCTCAGACAGGCCCGACTTAGAGTGGCAGTTACCCTTTCCTCCCCATTCTGCCTGCCTGTTTAAAACAACAGCAATAGCAAGCTTGGGTTGGGTTTTATTCCTCACTGGCTTTGACTGCGGAAAGATCACCTGAGCTGGATTTGGAGCGTTGGGTTTTATTTCATAATGATGGATGTGCTGGTTAAATGTAATGGAAGAGGCAAGATAGCAGAGCAGAAATTTGGCGCCAAGCGCCTTGCTTTGAAAGGAGCCTGCATTCCAGCCTGCCTAAGAGGGGCTAAATGGAAAGATCTGATTAAGCGTCTCAGTGTTGTGACCCTGACCTCAAAGAACACGCCGATTCTCTGGAGGAACTTCATTTCAATTAATCAGCTTAACAGCCTGAGTAAATCTGGCTGCAGCCATTGAGCCACAGGGAACCGTTCCCTCTCCTCGGAGGGTCTCTGGGATGCACCATCCCAAAGGACAAGGTGGTGTGTGCCGGCATCCCTGCCTTGGTTGCATGGGTTGAGGGGGTCAGGGATGCCCTCGTCTCTCTCTTGGCTTTGGAATACACCCCCACCCCTCCAAAATGCAGACCCCTAAAGCAGCCCCATGCCACCTTCCAGGAGGCTGGCAATGGACTGGGATGGGGGGACATCCCATGCAGGCCTTGCCCCCCCTTTCCCTGGCTTCTCCTGTGCTTGCTGCAGGCTGCATCGCTCAGTTAAGCATCACAACAGTGAAGCTGTTGAGTCAGAGAGTAGCTGGAGGCAGAGGAGGCGGAGGGCAAGGAAGCAGCTGTGTGAGGCAGGCAGCAGGATAACCCTGGGACACTTATGCTCTGGGAAACACATAAGCAGAGGAAGGCAAAGGCACCAGGGTGGGATATGGGAAGGGAAAAAGAGTTCAGCCAAAGCCTTAGGTGCTTTTCCCAGGTGGTTCTTGATGGCTGGTGAACTGGGCTAGCTTGGAAGCTGGAAGGGGCTTTGCTGCTTTTCTTGCACCAAACAGTGCTCCTCAGGGGATGCCTGTTGGGGCTGCAGTGCTATGGAGGCAGAGCTCAACTACCCATACACATTTCACATAGTTTTGAGGCTTGAACTGAACTCCCTGCTCTGTTCAGCCTTGTGCCAGGAAATGGCTGGTTAGCAGCTATTCCCATATCTTTTCCCTTGGAGCTGTTGCAGTTCAGATGGAGGCATCACGGGCTGGGTTTCACCATTGTCTTCCTCCCATCTCCCCTGCCTCCACCACACCCAGGCCATTCTATTGCACCCATGGGCTGCTGCACTCTGCCTACTCATTATCACTCTGGCGCTGTGTCCATCCCTTTGGACTTTTACCTTTCAGCAGCAGCATACTTTGCTCTTTTACTGCCCCTTTAAAGGGATAAGACCAAATTCAGCACAATCTGGAAAAGCAGCTGTATAGAAAGCCTTGAAGGAGCTCAGTTGCAGAGGAATGGCATTGTAGAGCGGGAAGAGCAGTTGGGTTTGGGTATAACCTGAGGGCAGGCAGTGACTGAATGATGATCTTAAGGTCCTTTCCAACCCTAGCTGTTGTATGAGTCTGTCTTCTAAGGCTGTATGTTGTATGGAGGCAACAGCATCCCTTGGATGGGTTTTGAGCTTCTGGCATGGATGTTGCTTGGCACAATGCACCTCATGTCTAGCTTCTGTACCACTGGACCTAAGCATGGAGAAGTCTGTGCTTTGCCCGAGGTCAAAAAGAGGGAAGGTTGCAATGCTGGACATGCGGAGTGCTGGGGCACTGCAGTGTTTAGATGGAGGCTGAAATGATAACGGTACCCTCATGTGCTTGCATTCAGGGCCTCACTTCGGAGGCAGAGCAGTGAATGACTGTCTGGCACACTGGGAGATGCGTGTCCCAGAGGAATGCTGTGGTGTGTGTTGTGTTTGCACTGCTGCAATCACTGGGAACCCACTCAGAAAAGAGGGTTTATTCTGTGCCTGAACTCAGCACTGTAGCACTTGGCAGCACAGGCATCTTGTCAATAAACGTGCTGGATCTAGGGGTGATCTTGGGGGGGGAAATAGGTAATGAGGGACACATCCAGAGACATGGTGGTGCCCAGGGGAGGGATATAGTTACAGGCAGGCGACAGGCAGGCTTTCATCTGCTCTTCCAAGCCTTCTTCAGACAGAAGAGGAGGGGTAGTAACGGGCTGTGGGGGATGGAGAATTGCTGTAACATGATTTTTATGCCTGTGATTGCATAACAAAACCTCCTGGGAACCTCCTGATTCAAATGGATACCTAGTGCTGGTGGTGGGATGGAGGGCTTTCAGCACTCATCCATTGCCCACGCTTTGGTGCAGGGGAATTGCTAGGCTGGATCAGTACCAGGCTCTGAGCAGCCTGTACTCCTGTATCTAACAGTGGCTGAAATAGCACAAAGGTGTAAAATGCCTTCAGAAGGGGATAAATGTGCTTTATATACTCCCAACACACACATACACAATGCCGTGTTCTCACAGAACATTGCTAATAGGAGTAGACCCGGAAAGATGAAATTGCATTTCCATGCTCAGATTTAAACAGGGGAGATTTAGGTTGGATATAGGGAAGTTGTTCTTCCCTGTGAGGGTGGTGGGACACGGGCACAGGGTGCCCAGAGGAGCTGTGGCTGCCCCATCCCTGGCAGTGTTCAAGGCCAGGTTGGACACAGGGGCTTGGAGCAACCTGCTCTAGTGGAAGGTGTCCCTGCCCGTGGAAATAAATGAGCTTTAAGGTTCCTTCCAACACAAACCAGTCTGGGATTCCATGATGCTAAAAAGAAGTAATCCCTGGGCCTGTTGTATGTATTGGATGTTCTTCATCAAATCATTCTCTAAACCGTGAAATGCTGCTGGTCCCACTAGCAAAAGCCCAAGGTCTCAGGGATGGGGCGGGAGAATCAGCATTGCCTATGGGGATCCCACAGCCTGGAGGATGGAGGGAGCCAAGCCAAGATGGGTTATGGCTCTGGATGTGGCTTTGGCACGCACATGTGTCTGCTGGCTTTGCTCTGGCAGATTACATGATAGCCCCACCTCGTAATTTTGGAGCAGGGCACACAAAGCTTTCCCTTCCATAGTGTGCATTCACTCTTAATGGTCTTTCTCCACCCCCCGGCCTTATTAATTGGTGACAATTGGAAGCGGTTCATTCCGTGTGTGTGTGTGCGTGTGAGGCTGCAATTGCTTCCACTTGGCCAGGATTCAAGCGCTGGGGGTGAGTCAGAATGGGTGGCAAAACTGCCTTTTCCTCAGTCCCCTTGCTTACTGGAGAGGAAAGAAAAAGCCACAACCCCGAGTTATTCTCTTTTATGAGGTAGGCATTGTGAGGCCAGGCAATTGAATTTACAACAGCATTGAGTATCAGAGTCTATCTGGCCCTGTCAATGAGAGTGGCAAGGGAAAAAAAAAGACACACATTAACCCTCGGCTCCCAGTTCCCAGGCGTTTCAATAGGGTTCCCAACTTCCCAAAGAGCCCGCTGCATACTCGATGAGACCCTTTATACCTTCTAATTACCCTCCTCACAATAGGGACAGACTCTCTTGCCTCTTTTGTAGGCGAGATAGTAACTTTTGTGCGCATTTCCCCGCCCCCCCCCCGCGCCAATGCAATCCCTGTGGCTCATTATTGCAGGAGCAGGTAGCAAGCAGCACATTTCCTCAGGTTCCAGGAACAGAGGTTTTAAGGAATCTCTTTCTTCCAAGTGGGAACATGACACTTGCAAAGCTCTCAGGAGCCATTTAACCCCCCTCAACCCCATCACCTTTCCCTCCCGACTATTTCCCCCCCGGAATCCCTTATTAAAGCCATAAAATTTTTTCAGGATGAGCTTGTCCCTCTCACCCACTAAAAATGAAATGGGGGAAAAAATTACATCTATTTCAACGAGTTTATTTATTTAAACACCTGCATTTCTCTTTTGTTTTTGGAAGTCTTCACCACAGGCACACACACACGCACAGACAAACAGGATACAAACACCTTTGGCATTAGACTTTTGAATATCTGTTACAAAACTATTTCTCACTTTTTATCTTTATTTTAGAAAAAAGTATCTCAAATAAAGGCATTTTAAAGGAGTAAAAATACAAGTCGAGATCCCAACCTCTGAAAATAATAAATAGCAGGTTCATAGCGAGGTCCTTTTCCTTCCTTTCTGTTTCAATCTGCTTAAAAAAACACCCCAACAGGGCTCCATACAACGGAGCCAACAGAAGAGTTTGTTGTTTTTTTTGGGAATGGGAATCATTTAGCCAAGTCACCACGGTCTCCACACGGATTCACTGCGCTCTCCAACGGGACTTCCCGCCTGGGATGCTGGAACAATGCTGCCCCCAAATGATGTCAATCCCTGCACCGGGGATGCTGACGGGGTGGCGGATGCGTTTCCCGAGCCGCTGCCTGCGGACACCGGGACGTTGGTGTTGGCATACAAGGGAATAACGGGTCCGGAGCTGGGAGGAAAGGCTGGATTTGGGATGAGGAAAGCAAACTGGCCGTCGGTAGCAGGGACGAGCTGGAAGCCCCCATAGACCTTGGGGGACAGGGCTTCGGCGGGGTTGAGCTTGCAGGGCACAGGCACTGCTCCGGCTGCTGCGGGGGGCAGCTGGACGTGCAGGGGCTGCTGTGCCAGATGTGCGGGCTGGCTGGCTGGAGGTGGTGGTGGAGGTGGTGGTGGTGGGTAGTTCATGGCCACGATCTGGCCCAGGCAAGCCGAGAGGTGGCTGAGCAGGCGGGTACGCACGTCGGTGTTCACCCCTTCGCAGGTGGACAGGAACCGGGTCACCTCGTTCATGCACTCGTTGAATCCAGCCCGGTACTTGCCCAGGACGGTGGGGTCGGCGCTGAGCGCTGCTGTGGGGCAGACGGGTGG
>NW_009922765.1:0-1238 GCF_000696875.1 Nestor notabilis
TGGTTGCCCCGTGGCTCTCTGGCTGCGCGAATGCAGGGGAGCCACGGGGTAACCAAGGGCTCCTGCTTCCACAACCCTCCCTTGTGTTTTTATCACACAAGGCGCACAAACGTAGGTAATCATGCTTCTAAGGCCAGACAAGATGGTCACGCTGCGTGTGTGACACCTTCTTTTTGAGAACTGAGCCAGGCCGTATAGCCCAGAGTTACAGACATTGGGAGCGGGCTTGGAAAAGGGACGAACTGACCCGACCCAGCCCCGGGAGCTGCAGCACGTCTCGCAGCTCTGTTTACCAACAGCAGCAATGGGGATGAAGGTCTGACTAAATGCAGGAAAGAGAGCTGCGCAATTAAGTATTCCCCAGGCAAACGTGGCCTTTGCCACACTTAAGCAAAGCACGGACCAACACCTTTGGTTCTGTCGTACATAATGGGGCTGGCCTCACTCAAAGAACGACGTTGCTTATCCACTTGCAGCAGCTTGGAAAGAGCTGCTGCACAGCTGCAGTCTAGGGCTTGCCTGTTCCCTCGCAGCCATTTGGAAAGCATTTTGCCCTGCCCTGGTCATGCATGTATTGGCTTGTGCTAAAGCATTACGCCTGCTGCAGCTCCAAAGGTCACCAAAGGCAGTCTGCAATGGGAAGTGCAGGAGGAGTGAAACTGCCGGATGGGATCCGGGGGTTTCTCAAGCCTCCCATGTCTCACTCCAGCGAGCTCCCTACCTTGAGGAAAACCAGCCCTTTACCATTTGCATTAGTTGTGACTGCTGTGTGGTAGATGGCTGGTGGTTAGCAGCGGGGCAAGCAGCAGCAGGCTCAGTGTGGTGGGTGCTGGTCTGTGGACATGCTGTCTTTCAGGAGCAGGTGCCGAAAAGAGATGGGCTGGGAACTTTGTTCTCCAGCTTCAGTTCAGGGCCAGTGCTTCTCCTTGCATCTGCCCAGGACAAGTTCTCAGTGGGTAGTTCAGTGTGGAGCTGTATTGTACTGCAGGTAAAGATAGTGGGAAACCTATCCAGCTCACCTGCCCACCATGACTAGTTGTAGCCCATGGCAGAGGGCAGTCAGCTATGCTGTGCTTGCATAGTCTGTGTGTGATGGGGGCATATCAAGTGCAGATTGTCCTTTCTAGGAGAGGAAGGCTGTCAGATGCATCTTTAGAAACATCCTTCTGTTTTGAGGGGCAGCAGTGACTTCCCAGCTGGTCAGCATCTGTGCAGAGGGAGGTGAATTATGGCCAAGT
>NW_009922765.1:1269-7108 GCF_000696875.1 Nestor notabilis
TTTTCCAGCTCCACCTTGATCTTTGGATCTTTTCCAACTCATGAGCTGATCCTGCAGTTCATTTTCTGAGATGTGGGTTGCTTCAGACACAAAAGGTTTCCCTTGTTGCGGTTCCCACAGGAGGAGGGAGATGAGTCGGCCTAAGGTTGAAAACATTTGTAGGCCCATCTTCTACTGGATCAGTAGGGTAGTGGGTCATCTTGTCCATCATCTGAATTGCTGACTTTGCTGTAGGCATAGCTTATATAGTAAATGAGACAAAATGTTCCTTTTTAGGGACAGAAGGTGAAGAGGGAGAGTTTAATATGTGCATAGGGTAACTGTGAATAAAACAGAAAAGACCTCAGAGTTGCAGAGGGTGTTCTACTGGGTTACCTTGCAAGCCCTCCTACCATTAAAATTTCAAAGTATGTTTCAGACTTGATGCTTATTGAGGCCTAATCAGAATAGTACTGCAGCTGACTAATTTTGCAGTTAAAATAAAAACACCTCTAAAAAATAGTCTGGAACGTTTGTTATACTTTTCATTTGGAAAATATATCTAGAAATTTACTCAAATGTTAATTTTCAGTCTGAGCCAAAGGATGCTGTCACTTATTTTAATATGAACAATGAATCTTGAGAGTTGCTACCAAATATCTATATTAATATATTCGATGTGCGGTAGAGAACCAGTGGCTATGAGGTTTGCAAGTATTGGAGGGACCATATGGACATGCAGTGGAGTAAACAAAAACTTGGGAACTTCAGGGCCATGATGTTCCTGCAGCTTCTGGTTAATTTTAACAAACCAATCCTTGAAGCACTGATTTATTTGTTTTATTGCAGAATTTGTGCTTCAGATGCTTAAGGAGAGCACTGATTAGAAATTGGAGGGTCCCTGGCCTTTGAAATGACTGCTTCTGCAAAATAAAGCAAAGCTGAATTTGTATATGCTTTTTCTTCGGTTCTTAGGCCCTTCTACTAAACCCCTTCCAGCAGCTGGTAACACTGGCCCCCCAAAAGACTTCTCACCTGAAACTTTTCTAAGAAACTTGTGTCATTCAGATAGTGGGGGACACAGACAACGTGAAACACATGTTTATTTGCATGTTGAAACAAGCCTGTGTAATTAGATAGTTAATCCAGGAGATTAATTTGGCTAGCCATTTCTTAGAACCCTGTGAAGCAGCAGAGTTAGAAGAATTACCACTGGTGTCAGAAACATTAACTGAAAAATACAGAGGCATATTTATTCATTTATTTATTTGGTACCACATTAAAACCCTGTTTGTAGTGGCTCGGTGGGGGTAATACTCTGTAGTCTCTCTTACCGTGTTTCTGCAGACAGTAAGAGATTTGGAGTAATTCACTTGGCAATTATCACACCACAGAGCCAAGTGGCCTCAAGCAGAAGGAAAACCGAATATACAGTCAGAAGTGTTTTTATCTTTAAGCCCAAGCCCTCTCAGGGGATCGAGCCAAATTCCATTCCTAACACCTTATTTGCTCCCACTTTCCATCTCCTGAGATCGCGTTTCCCGCATGCAACTCAGGATGCTCTCAAGATCGAGAGCTTCAATGTAAGCCTGGAGAAGAGAGTGTGTCACCCAAAAAGGTGGAGGTGGAAAGGTCTGCCCTCTCGATTGGGAATGATTTATTCATTTTTTTAAATCAGTAAAGCCCTACATGTACCTCCCTCTGCAGGACCTACATTTAGGAGTGCAGCAGAACCTTGAAATTTATGAGGTTTTGAAATGCCTTGCTGTTAGCAGCTGCTGCATTTATTTAGGTGACAAAGGTGAATGGATGCCTGTTCTGGTGGTCTCTGGATGTGTAGGTAGAACTTAATACCCGCCTCATGCTCTTTAAAGAGTAGGGATGCACTGACCTGTAATACTCTTGTACCAGGGTTATGCAGCGCCGAGTATCTGTTAGCAGCGCCGAGATCTGTGTTAACCTGAAAGAAGGAGCCTTTTGACTTCTGTACTTCCCTTCCTGCCCCAACGTATTCTGCCCTGACCGTGCAGTGCTTTTTGTTTTCTTCACTTTCGTCTTTCTCTGAGGATCAGTAGTGTGAAGGTCATTAAAGGTGTACCCTGCAGAGCAGAGGTCACTGTATGCTCTTAAACATCTGCCATGATGCAGAGAAAAAGAGTCCCTGTAAAAGTTCAGGGACAACATAATTTTGTGGATCCCATCTTCACCACAGGCATAGTTTGTAAAGATGTAACCTGCATTCCCCCTGGAGAGCAGTTTGGATGGGCTGGCCTGCTCTGCATCTGGAGGTGGTCCATGCAAGTGGCCCCATTAGAGGGTTTCAGGGCTTTTTGAGTTTCTCTGGAGAAACTTGAACTGCTCTGTCTCAGATGTCATTAGGATAATGTGGTGGTAGTGGTGGGGGAATATAAAACTGCAAGGACTGCCTTGTGAGTTTAAAGTTGTATTTTTATAGCAGTGTTATCTTTAGGGCAAAAGATTGGATACACACAAATGCAGATACAGTCATAATTCTTGCTGTTCTTGTGGCAGGGTTTGTGGTATGAGGGTTAGGCCCTGGGGAGTGAGGCAGTGGGCAGGAATAAGTCCCTTGTCTCCAAGAGAATCCAAAGAATGCAGGCCTATCCATTTGGGGTCTGACTTGGAGTGGAAGCAGACATGTTTTGGGATGTCTGAGGTCCCCCATTCATGTAAATAGTTCTGATTGCTTTGAAAATGGCTGATCTGTCATTGAGGACTTTGCTCACAGAGATGCTGTTTGACACCAATGCAGCACTAGATCTCTTGATGTGTGTGCCCCTGTCTTCTAATACTATTATAGGGGAAAGTGTATGCACCCCGTGATTTACATGAATTCGGCTGTCCTGTGTGCAAGGCTTTTTTTAATTCTTATTACCATAATGTTAGGATATAGTACTGGAGGGGGAAGAGAATGGAGACAAGGTAGTTAGAGAAGATAAGTCTGACTCTTTAATTGTGTAGGTGTTATAATAGAGGCTAGTCCCATGCCTCTTGACTGAGAAATGTCATGAGGAGCTTTACTTTTCCTCCCCTTTGGAGGGAAGTGTTTCTTGGTGATACTGCAGAATAATGTCTAAGCACTAGGAGTAGCTGAGCAGCATAACCCTGCCCATCCCATACTTTGATCTGTTAAATGTGAAATTGAAGAATTACCTACAGCATCCTTTGTTGCAGCATTAGCACTTGTGTATTGCCTTGAGAATGCCTAAAACTGTGCTGAGTGCCAGTAGCACCTTACTGAGGGAAAAGGGAAGGGAAAGACCTTTCATCTTTGCCTGATGGAGGAGACCTTGGTTTAACGAGCTGTTTGTGTTAATAGGATTAATGCAAGTGCACTCCAGCACTTGGCTAATGATGAAGTTGTATTTTGTCTATTTCTTTTGTCTTCTTTCCTTTTCTGTTTCCTAAAAGTGATTGGGGCCTGTATTAGAAAACTGCCATGTCTCCCTGGCTATACCAGCTTATTCAGTTTTAAATGCTCTGGGTTTGGGAAAGATTGTTGTATGGGGGGTTTATTTAAACAGGCAAATTAGATAAATGGTACTTGGCTGTTAGTCAGTTAATTCACTCATCTACCTGTGTCTGGTCCAAGTAGAAAGGGAGCTTGTTTTGTTTTGTTTAAACTGGAAATTCTCTCTTCATGGGGAAAATGCTGTTTTAAGCAGCTGAGAGGTGTGATTTTGGTGATGCTCTCTGAGGTGGCTGTTAGCCCAGGAACCCCATCCTGGCAAGTCTAGTGGTTCTTGTGAGGCTTTAGCTGTTGCTGGGTTCTTGCCTTGCCTTGGAGGGCTCAGACAGGTATTTTACATCCCTGACTCCAGAGCTTAGACCGCCAAAGCCTGGTGAATTATGCTGGCTATGCATGTGGCCTGGGGGCAAGGAGTTGGTTGTGTTATTCACAGGCGCTCCCTTCCAGCGTGCCAAAGAGCAAACTGGGTACTTGTGAAATAATTGCCTTTGTAGACAAGAAAGTTGCTGTAGGGAGCAGCAGGAGCCAACATGGTTAATAGAGAAGATTTCCCTTATCTTTTTTTTTTTTTTTTTTTTAACTCCCTGTGTGTATGTCCCTCTTAAACTATTTTTCATCCAGATCTTGCCCCTGAAATAGGTCTGCTGCTTCTTGCTAGGCTAGACTCGCCCGTAGCATGAAATGTTAACTGCACTGAGTTACTGCAGGCTGCTACAGCTGGTGAGGAACAGGCATCAGGTTGGGAACCATGTGGCCAACGTTGTCTGAGCGAACATCAACTCTGTGCTTCCCATGCAGGTGAAGCAGAGGGGAAGAGTATGGGATTGTGGGAGTGTTCTAATGTGGAGTGTGAGGGCTAAATGAAGCTCCCAAAATCGCTCCCATGTGGGAGCACTGAGAGTCTTTTGCAGGCTGTGTTTCAGCACAGGCCTTCTGAGTCATTCAGGCATCATGGAGTGAGGGGCGACAACATGGGATGGGAACCGGATGACATGGGAAGGGGAAACTTCACTGCGGTAAGGTTGGACTTGGTGTTCCTCTTTTTAGAAACAGAGTACTTCTAGCTGGCCTTGGATTTTAAATAAATAAATAAATAAATAAGCAAAAGACCAAGCAGATAGACCTGCCATAGCGGAGGCTCCCACCATGGTAACTGGCTTATTAGTGGCACAACACATGAATTGTGACTAGGTCAGAATTGGTCCCCGGGTGTTTTCCAGCTCCTGGGGACTGGCAAAGAGAGCAGGTGACAGGTTTCTGCCTTGCAGAGGGTATGAGCATCTTTCTTCTGACCAGTTGTTGCAGCTGCTGTGAATGTGCTCACTCTAAGCTTTATATTTAAACCCTGATATCTTCCAGGAGACCTTGTCATCTCAAAACGTCTGTGTGGGGTGGGGGTGGTTGAAGCAATGTTTTGTTTTGTTTTACTTTATTTTGTTTTAAAGCGGAACTCTTTATCAGAGAGTTAAAACTTTGTCCTATTACTTCAGGTACTGTTCTCCATTAAATAGTGTACTCACTTTGGATACATTAAAAGAGTTGTCGTGTAATAAGAGAGGGTCTGTTCAGGAAATATTACCTATCTGACCTCCCTGTGTCCTCTTCTGTGAATCAGTGGGTGGCAGCAACAGTGATGCAGCAGTACTCGTGGCCCAAAGCTGCTCTGGGTGCTACCCATTGTTGCTAATAATGTAGGTTTTGACAGGTTGAAGGTTCTCTCACCCATCACGTGTGGCTTCTCTTTGTGGGCACAGTCAGCCTGGTGAGAGGCCCCTTGTTTCCTCTTTCCAACTTATCTAAGCCTGAAGGCTGTGTGTGAGGTGCAGGAGGAGTGTGTGGCAATTAAGGGGCTTGAGCTGGAAGGCTGCAACTGGACTGATTAATGCTTAGCACTCGGTAAGGTCAGGCTAAAATGACACATAAACAGTCCAGGGTGGTCCTGACATGTGCTGGGCCTGTTACATCACTGAAAAATGCATGTTAGGAGTTTTCAGCTGAGTGAGCCTCGCATTGGAGCTGCCAAATCTGGGATTTGAGGACAAGGAGGCTTTTGCTGTGTCCCCCTAGCTAGAGCAGACAGCTTGCTCCCTTAAATGGTGGGTCCCAGGGGTTCCCTTCCCAAGGCCTGGGTCTGCGTGCTGACAGCCTGCAGCTGAAGCAGTGCTGTCTGTGCCCTCTCCTGGTTAACGCAGTCGTATGACTCACAAAAACTTAATGACTTTAGCCCAGGGAGTTACAGCAGTGGTAAATCTGGGCACTACGTCCTCATTCTTAACAGCACAGCATGAACATCTAAGTGGGGAGATGGGCTTTACGCTAGGGATGTTTGCACTGTTGGAGGTGTACAACTTGCCTGTGGTTCCGCAGCAG
>NW_009922765.1:7139-53849 GCF_000696875.1 Nestor notabilis
GAGGCATAAACCAAAGTTAGTAATGTGGAAATATACCTGGAGTGTAGGCTGGTGAGATGTATGTGGTTCAGCCAAGTGATGGTCATGAAACGTGGTGTTCAGTTTCTTAATGTCTTGTGCATGTTTGGGGTGGGGGGAGAACCAGCTACCTCATCCTTCACCATCTGTTCCCTTCTACCCAGGGAGCGCATGGAGTTATTGGAAGAAGCGAGGAAGATGGAAATGGCAAAGTTTCGCTACATCCTTCCTGTTTACGGCATCTGTAAAGAGCCAGTTGGCTTGGTCATGGAATACATGGAAACAGGGTCCCTGGAAAAGCTCCTGGCTTCCGAACCTCTGCCCTGGGAATTGCGCTTCCGCATCATCCATGAGACAGCTGTGGGGATGAACTTCCTGCACTGCATGTCCCCTCCGCTTCTCCATCTGGACCTCAAGCCTGCAAACATCCTGCTTGATGCCCACTACCATGTCAAGGTATGCATTGGGCACTCTGTGCCAGGGCCCCACCTTTGGATATTTTTGCATGGCTTCTGCCATACTGAAAGGCCTGAGAGAAACCAGCAGCATTCCCTTTTAGTTACAGAAATGCCCACCAACCCAGCCCCTCCAATCCCCAAACCTGTCTGTCTGATGTATGCACCATTTCGGTACATAAACAGAGGTAAAGTTGAGCTTGTGAGAACTCTCCTGAAATTTTAGAAGGGTGCTGGCATAGTGAACTCTGGTTTTGAGGCCTGATGGGTCCTGCTATAAATTTCCTTGCAGTAAGGTCATGACACAGATGAAAATAGGGAGAGAAAATCTACATCATCTCTGCCACTTCACAGCTGCCAGTGGGGTAACTTTGTTCAGTCTAGGTCCTTCCGACTTAGTACACTCCACTAAATACATAAATCTCATTTAAGATGGAGTCTGGAGAAGCCTTCCCAGAGGCAACTCATTCTCTTTTATTTGCTCAGAGCATATACAGTAAAGAAGTATCTCTGTCCTGACTGTTTATGCATGCCAGAGGTCACTGTGAGAAATTTTTGTGGCTGTATCATCATGAAATCATTTTTGTTGTCCATTTCCAGCATAAGCTAGTAAACTTATTTGCCTTCTCTGTTGGAGGTTCTGTTTTGACAGCTGATCTAAGGAGGTTGCTTTCTGATCCTTCCTTTTGGAGAGACAAGAGACTGAAATACATCTTTTTCCTGTTTCCCTCCCCTCTCTCACCCCCCTCACCCCACTCCACAGATTAGTGGCCAAACTCTTAACCTTAGAACTGCATCATTAATCATGCTGGCTGGCTGATACAGCTCAGTAGTCACAGATTGCCAGTGCCATCATCCATCTGTTCCATTTTCTTGTCCCCCTCAGACTGGACAAATGGCTTTGGTCTTGCTGCACTATGCTGAGAAATGAAGTTTTCATTAAATGAAAACATCTAATATCCTGAGAAGGTTGCAGACGTAAGAGGTGTGTGCCTCTAACGAAATTGCACCTGTGACAAGTCTCTGCTCTTTTACTATGCCTTATTGGTGTACTTAGAAGATTTTCTTTGAGGTGGTCCATGATACTATGACCAGAACATCAGGATCTGAACTGTTGGAAGGATTTTGTCACACATCAGTGCTGAGGCGCCTTTGCTAAGTATTGCTTGCATAACTTCTTAAATTCCTAATTCTCGGCTCATCCATGAGCCAAGATATGAAGGCTGTATTTTCCTTACTGTTCCAGGAGGTTGAAATGCTGTCTGATAGTCTGCCTGATGAATATAGCCTATATATATATATAGCTATAGCCTATATCTTTGTGGTGACGTAATACAAGGGGGCAAGTGCAATGTACAAAAAATATGTTCTAGTGAGGTCATTGCTGACATCCTTAAACTGTTGCTACTTGCTCTGTGTATCAAACAAACACATGAAGGTCTTTGGACCTTCTCTCCATTAAGTTCAGAAAAGAATAGTCTAATGCAAACCTTTTTCCAGCTAGCAGTCTTTTACATCTACAGGTACCTTGGAAACCCCTCCAAGCAGCAAAGCAGACAAAGGAGCCTGCATGTAAAACAAGAAATGTACATATTCTGTGAGGTGCCTTCACTTTAAAAATGTGGCCCCAAACCTTCTTTTTGTGTGATGTGAAACTTGTAATTAAATTTCGGACCCTGCAGCTTCATTTAATGTGCATTTTCTTGCTGGAAGGCTAATGGAGCTGATGATTGAAGTGTTTTTACTTTTAAATGTTAGTGTTAATTTAGTAGGTGACTGTCCCTAATAGAATCCTAAGGTGAGTGAAGAGATGTTGTACACTGCAAAAGAAGAGTTTGGAGGTAGGGAGGACTTTATAAACTGTTTGCCCTTAAGCCAGGAAACAGTCAGTCTTCCAGTGGAGCACATTAGAAGTGCTTCTGTGCTATATTGCTAGTTAAATGGAAACACACCCTTCTTCGTTTAATGAGCACAATGCTTACTGTAAAATCCCCAAGTGAGGATGATGACTAATGCAGTAGTGCTGTACAGAACTTATCATCAAGTGGGTGCCTCCATATCATAAAGCCGTCTCCTGTGCGTATTACATAAGTGTGTGATGAATTTTGTTCTTGGGAGGATAATTAAGAGGATGGGATTAGCCTGAGCACTGAGCAGGGACAGGTATTAACTTTTTCAAAGGCATGTTGGAGGATTCTTTGGTGATTTTTAAATATACGTATATAATACGTACAGCGCAAGGTAAGGCTTTGCTGGTTTCTTTGGAGGATGGATCCATGCATGCCTCCTCCCCTGTGAGTACTGGTAGAACTCAGTCCTGGCAGCTCCAGCCTCAGCTGGGAGCTCCCTTCCCTGCCATGTCTCATGTCTTGCTCCATCTTGGTTGCCTTAAGCAGTGTGGTTTCCTTGGGAGGAGTATTCCACACCCTGGCGGGCTTTGCTAGCAGGGATCAGTCTGCTGCCTTTTTTTATTTTTTTTTTTTTAACGTAATATCAACCTGTTAATTTTATTTGTACCACCAAGGTCCTCCTTGCCCCTTTCTCCAGTGTTTCAGTATTTGTGGGCTAACACCTAGTTTTTGCTTAGCTGGACCACATTTTAAGAGTTTGTTCTTCAGCTCTCCTGCCCTCTGTACACATTCTGGACGTCTCCCCTGAGCTGCCTGTGATGTGGCAATCCCTTGCAGGGAGCTGGCGCTGGGAAGAAGTGCCACATTCCAGCACTGCCCTCCTGGGCTGTTAGTTTGTTCGTTCCCTGCTCTGACGTGATCGCTCTTCGAGGCCCTCAGTAGGAAAATACCCTCCATGCAGTAATCTCATACCCTAACTTATTGCCAGCTACCATGCCCACATGCTCTCTCTATTGCTGCTTCCCAGGTTTTCTTATCTTCAGTGTCTTATGGTTAAGAGTGTTACTTTCTGTTCACGTATTTAAAATTAAGCCAACCTGCAACTTAAGACTTTCAGGCAAAAGTGTTATTTTTAAGTTCTTGTTTCTCTTACTATCCAGCCTGTTCGCTACATCTCCTCATCTTGTCATATATGTGTGTGTGTGTATTTATATACACACATATACAAACACACATATATGCACATGACTATATATGTGTAGGTGCATGCACACACAGAGGCAAATCTCACCAGTTATTTTTAATATCGCAGATTTTAAGAACTTGGGAGTGGGATGAACTGGTCTCAGCTTTAAGCTCACTGTAGTTGCTTTTATTTCTGTACCCCCAGCACTCCAATTTAAACCAGTGTGAAGTTTGCTGCTACGTTGTGTTGTGCTGTGCTGATGGTCTTGCTTAACTTGGATATCTTGCCTCTGTGGTCTTCGCCTTTATTTGTTTCAGCTGAAGAAGGGGCTGCACAGTTTTTGAGTGTGGAGTTAGAAGAAGTGTAGTCAAACAGCAAATTTGTTTATCAGAAAGCTGCTTAATGTAGGTTGTTAACTGTAGGTCAGAGTAATACCCAGAGGCCAGGCTGGTAAGGAGCGGTTGTCTCTCATTAGGCTAGCTAATGTAGTTAACACAGCCACTTTATCAGCTGCAAATGCTCTCCTGTTATTAGAAATGAGAAGAGGCTTTTTTATTTTGTGTGTCCCTTCTGCCTCTTTCCCACCCCTCCTGATCAAGGTTTCTGTGTGGGGCTGTTGTTACATGGCTCTTTAATCTCAACCAACAAAGCTGGTTTTCACCTTGATCAGTTCTCTAATTGATCTAATTGTGGTGGCACAGGGGAGAGAACAAGACCATCCCTGTTGTGGCAGTGCAGATTTACAGTGGGTTAAAATGGTTGTTCGTCCATAGCTTTGGCTCCTGCTACTTCTGAAGAGAACAGTACCAACATCACACATGAAACAGGTTTTGAGAAGTTAAGGTTTTGGGGCAGGTTGGGAAAGATGGAAATACAGTCTGTTTCAGATCAACTTCTTTTAGTAGCTAACTTAAGTGTGTTCATAAACAGTAAAGACATCTGTTTGAAGTACAGATGATGGTTCTGTCTACACTTGGAATTAATTTTTTTTCCTCATTTTCAGTAGTCGAGATCTGTGACCCATGTAAGTCTCTTAAAAATTTCTGCCATTTCTTAAAGAACAAAATTGAAACAACCAGCCTGCCTCATGTACCCCCAGAAAAACACACAAACAAGGCCAACCTGCTGCAAACACCCAAAACTGTGTAGACAAATGTAGAGAATATCCAAGCGTGCAGAGACTTTGCACAGAGATAAATACTGGATATGCCAGCCAGCAGTGCTTAAAAATGAATCTGGTGGCTTTGTTACCTATTTGATGAAGAAGACCTTTTGGTGAACTCTGTCCCTGAGTCCACTGCATGGGTTCTTGAGTCTTATTTGCAGCATCAGATGCTAAGTGCACGCTTCAGGGTGGCCTGTCAGGAGTCAGGAGTGAAAGCACTTTCGAGCACTGATTTTGTTCCTAGATCCCTACAGTGTTTGGGAATAGCTGTCTTTAGTAACCATTATAGCTACATGAGCGTATCTACTAGTTTTCAAAAAACACCCCCCAAAAAAACCAAACAAAAAAAACCCTCTCCACAAAATAACTTGACGAACTCAAAGCATCTAAAACTTTGCAAATGAGTGTTTTTTACAAACTAGAATGTGACCATTTGCAAATGTTGGAAGCGGAGAACGAGCTGTGTGCACAGTACGCTCAATTTAAAATACAACTGAAAAAGGAAAGAAAAAAAATCTTAAGATCTTGGAATCTCTCAGTAAAGTAAGTGTTGCTGGGAAGTGGGCAGGGAAGCACGTACAGCTCCCCTCCCCAGTCACTGCTCACGTGTTTGTTCTCATGCAGACCTGTAAAGAGCAGAGACCGAGCGAGCTGTCTGAACACGAACAATCCCACTGTCTGCGTGGGCTTTGGCCAATGTTTTTTCTCTTCTTCCTACCTCCTCACCGCATGTTTTGCATGAAGCAGTCTGTCGCCTCCATGTCTTCTATTAACTCTACTGATACTAGGTATGCTTTTGAAGCATGATAGGATCCACCTGAAATAACTGATGTGAGGAGTAAGATTATGGGTCTTGTTGGATCGTGGGGCAGGGCAGATCCCGGGGTGGGCTGCAAGGGCTAGTGGGGATGTGGAGGAAGAAGTGGGGAGGGATGCTCCACTTTCACTATCTTCACCAGCAAGAGTGCCTCTTGTTGCAGAACTGGGTACCCAGCAAGCGATTTAAAGGCAAAATAGGTAAGTTAAAGGGCTGTGCCTTCCACCCACTGCACAGTTCCCACTGATGTTTAAAGAAATTGCATGGCTAAATATACCATGCAGTGTGGAAAATTTACCCTACAGGATCTAATAAAAGCCACAAAAGCTGTCTGCAGAATCTTACTATTTTGTGGCAACCTGGAAGAGAAAAATTCTTCAATTTCCAGTACTTTTTGCAGAATTTGATATTGAAGCTCTGTTACACAGATGAATTTCCTAGTAATTGGTATAAAACCTAGTCCTTCACAGTAGGTAGGGACAGGTTCACAAGGTAAAGTTCTTGCTAGCCTTGTGGTAGGAGGAGATACACTATGTACCGTAGCTGTTTCTTGGTCTGTAGGCTGAGACTGAGACCTGTTCTATTTAGTGTGCTTAGCCGCCTCTCTTAGCCCCTAGCCTTAGATTCACACAACATAGCTGGTAGCTCTTAACGCAGGAGTGTCACTGTGCTGTCCATATTTCATCTTTATTTCTTAACTTACACAGTAGGAAACCCGGTGTTGTTTAGACAAAGAGGAAGGTGTATTACTTTAATTATGCCATATGGATTTCTTGAGGTGTATACAAGCCTCTGCTTCACGTTAATCAAAGGATAGCAGCGCTCCACCAAGTTGGATCTGTTCAGACTTGCAGCAGTTGGTTCATTTATTAACCTGACACCACGGGCTTGTGTGATGTTGGGGTTGTGCTTTTGTTCTCCAGTGCAGCACTAAATGCCCCAAACTCGTGCAGCACTTCCTGGGGCGGTCAATTCAGCTCTCCCAGGGTGAGCTGGCTTGCGAACCTGAGGTTTTTTTTACTACTTACTGCTTTCCTGGACTCCAGTGCTTGGCTTGCTGAGGAGGTCAGCACCCCTGCTCTGAGAATGTAGCCCTACAAGCATGAGAAACCATTCCTCCAAATGGCTTTCCTTTTTTCCCTTCTCTTTTTTCCCCTTTTTTCTTTTAAATTCATTCCTTCTTTACAGGTTGGACAACAGGTTGGATATACCTGTGTGCAAGGGTACAGGACTCCTACAGCCTCTGAGAATGCCTCTGTTGAGCTCTCTGCCCCTGGGAGAAGTTCTTCCTGAAGCTGTGTGGGTTGCTTTGTTTGTTTCATGGCAAAGGGAGATTCCTATCATTTGAAGACCAGTGGCTGTGTGGCCTGCCTGTGCTCCAGGAGGCCAAACCTGGCAGCAGTTTTCTCCCTTTCCAGTAATGGGGATGCGTGTTACGACTGGCTTTGTGGTATTTTTAGACAGAAACTTCTGAAAGGGTAAAGTTGGATCCTATTTAAAAAAAAAAAAAAAACCAAAACAACGTTTTTTTAATTATGCTGCTTGTTTTGAGGATGAACCTTCTCAAAGGAGAAGCTGTGAAGATCAAAAGGGAAATGAATAAATGAAAAACCTGAGTATTTATTAGATAAAATAATGTATAAGTTGGGGGGGGGAGGAATATAATCTAACATGTACACAAAAATCAGTGGGATGAGTGGTTAAAGAAGACTTTTCTTGAAATTTCCACTTAGCATAATAGACATTTTTGTCCAGTGGGAAATAAGGAAGACAAAGGAAATTCTTTGCCTGTCTGTTTGCTTGATGATTGGTATGCTTTTGAGAGCAAATGAATGCATATTTGTTTGACACTTCAAATTAAAGTGGAGGTGTGTCCTTTTTATAAACTTGCTGTCACTTGTTTTGTTCATTTCAGCTGTGTTCAGTGCATCACTGCACCAACTTGCTGTATCTCCTAGTTGCCAAAAAGAAAAATGCCCTGTGTGGGTTTTTGATGCGTGTGTTTTGGGGTTTTTAACACTTGGTGCCTCTGGTGTTGGGCTAGTCCTTGTTGGCATGGTCAGCATAACAGCGATATCTGAAAGAGCAATTCTCTTGCACTCATTGGGGAGCTCATAGTCTGAAAACTGGTGCTCAGAACACTTCCACATAGTGTGCAAGGTGAGGCTACATAGGGAAAGGGGGTGGCAGCACCAATAATTACATTAGTTTACACTGGCTAATTTTGACTAGTTTTAAATTACAATAAATTGTCTTGGCTGTTTGTTGTGTTTGCTATGTAACATGCTGCTGCTTGCAAAAAACTGCTTGCTGCTTAACCATAAAGAAAAGCCTACCATAGCATAATGCTTCCAGAGATGTTCAAGAACGCTTCCAGAATGCTCAAGTCCAGGCTGGCCGGGGCTTTGAGCAACCTGGTCCAGTGGAAGGTGTCCCTGCCCATGGTGTGGGGGTTGGAACCAGATGATCTTTAAGGTCCCTTCCAACCCAGACCGTTCTGTGTTCTCTTGGCTTAGTACTTCTGAATGGCAGCTCACAATGTTTTTTGTTAGGTGATCCTGCTACGTCTATCTCTCCTTACAGAAAATTGTTTGTTAATGCCTCTGAAATCTAATGGTAGCATGCACTTCTCATCCCTTCTTCCTCCACTTTTTGCAGATTTCTGACTTTGGACTTGCAAAGTGCAATGGCTTGTCCCATTCCCATGACATCAGCATGGACGGCTTGTGTGGCACAATCGCGTACCTTCCTCCAGAGCGCATCAAGGAGAAAAACAGGTGTTTTGACACCAAACATGATGTGTACAGGTCAGTTAACTGTGAAAACACTTAAAGCT
Organism: Nestor notabilis; assembly: GCF_000696875.1. Classification (NCBI taxonomy): domain Eukaryota; kingdom Metazoa; phylum Chordata; class Aves; order Psittaciformes; family Psittacidae; genus Nestor; species Nestor notabilis. Next base: position 15,467 of record NW_009922765.1, read on the forward strand.
GATTAAAGTAATACTGTAAAATGAGCCCTTTTTTTCTGGTTATAAAACCTAATTAAGCATGAAACCCCTGAATGTAGTTTGAGCCTTACCTTGCAGAGGGTTACATTTGCTTTGCTTTTTGCAAAGTCTTAATAGGGTAGAGGCTTTTTAACAAACTGCAGCTGATCCTGGGTCTTGAGCATTGTCATTCCAAGTAATGCTTATTTATTAACAGCTGGCATGGGAGGCATTCTGCCCACCTTTAATTTCCCCATCAAAAGGTACATCTTGACCTACTTTTTGAGTCTGTGACAAAATTCTTAGTTATCTTCAGTGGATTTCATCACTCGGTCTTTGGTGGTTCTTTCATGGTAATGTTATTAGGAAAAAGAAATCATAGCAGTAGATTAAAAGATATGTCATATTCTAAATGGAATGTATTTCTTTAAAGTAGTCTTGCAGGACAGAAATATTAAATAAAATCCACAGCAATGCTTTGCTGCTGTCTGATTTTGTCAGTGTTGGTGTGGAATAGCTGGTAAATGTTACCAAGAACAGCAGCCTCCAGCAAGTCTCTGTGTTTGCTGCCTCAGGTTCCTCCCTGCAAAAAGTAGACTTTCAGATCATGGTTCTTGGCTGCATCTTGTGTGCGCTCATCAGCTGAATTAGATGCAGAAATAAAGGACAAGAAAAGAGAACTTAAGAAAATAAATTATACTGCTATAAGCTTTTTAGGTTTCTTCTTTTTTTTTTTTTTTTTTTTTTGGAGGTTTATTTTTTTTAAAGCTTTTCTAGAAATAATTTTTTTTTTTCTTTTGTGTTTATTTTTGTAGCTTTTCCATTGTGGTTTGGGGAGTTCTTACTCAGAAGAAGCCTTTTGCAGGTGAGTTTGATATATTGTGGGTTGTGTTGGAACGTTCTTCCGTTCTCCCATTGATAAGCACACTTTCTGTCCCACCAGCCCCAGACTATATGCACGTCCTTCAGATTCCGACAGTCTTGTGTGGTAGCCACTTTGAAGCTCTCAAATTCTGGTTTACAAATATAAGTCCTCCTTTGTCCTACATTGTGAAAGCAGAACCCACATTGCTTCAGAGGCCCTGGTCTGCTTCTTTCTGCTTCTGCTGGAGTTTGCTGGATCTGCTCTGCGAATCCAGATTAGTGTGTGGCCTCTGCAGACTTCTGACGTGTTTGCGGCCAACGAGGAACAGCACAGAGCAAAGCCAACTGGCAGGCACTGTCCTGTTTTCAGAAACAGCCTCTCTGCAGAGAGGTTCTGTAGTTTATTTGTAGATTGCAGGTACAGATTTGTTCTTTAAAAAAAAAAAAAAAAAAAAGCTGTCTGTGAGAATTGAGCCTTGTTCCACCCCGCAGTAAATGCACTGATCAACAGGCAGCTATTTATTCTTTATGACTTTTCCTGTGTGCATGACTAGCCTATGTATAGCACACGTGTTTGAACATGTCCTAGTCTACTATTAATTTTTTACCTAAGTGAGACATCCCATTTAGCCCAGTGGTTGACTTCAGAGTCAAAAGCCACATTACTGCACTGCTTGATTTGTGTTCTTTCTTCACCTTTATGAAAATTTCTGGTGCCTGGTCTAAACAAAAGCTGTGGTTCAGTTTTCTTAAAGCACACAGGGAAATCCAAAGAGAGGCAGCAAAGAACTATTGGATTTATTTTATTTTTTTTCCTTTGGTTCAGTGTTTTTTATGGGTGGAAAAAGAAGGCTCATTCACTGACAATTGCGTTTAACTGATACACGGGAAGTAGGTGTAAAGACATTGATAAATGTATTGTAGGAGAATAAGACCAACTTCTTTTTCCCTGTTAATAAAGCAGTCTAAATCTAGAAAAAATGATGAAGACAAAGTATCAGCATAGTACACTGTTAATGCTGTCAGACAAAAGAAAAATCATACCTTTTGCTGGGAGATCTTACTTTGTGTGCTTTTGCTTTATAGAGGAAAACAACATTTTACATATTATGGTAAAAGTAGTTAAAGGCCACCGCCCAGAGCTACCTGCTGTTTCCAAATCCAGACCTCATTCATGTAATAACTTGATCAAACTGATGCAAAAATGTTGGCAGGATGATCCTGGTGAACGGCCAACGTTTAAAGGTAAGATTTCCTTGTAACTTGGCTGCCCATTTATTTTTCTGTGAGTCATGTTGTTACTCAGGACTCTTAATCCTTGGGGTAAATGCTGTGAACCTCTGTGACAGAATAAATGGAGCACATTGTATGGTAGAGACAATGATACAGGCCACTTATTCATTTGTGGAGGAAAGGATTATGTGGGGACAAGTCTGACCATGATGGGCTTATGTAAACTCATGAGGAATAAGACCTGTACTTAACCAGTTGATCCATTTAGCCAGAAATTACGTTAATTTCTGACTGTGTGTATCAGAGCATATGACAAACTGTAGCTGGTGTGGTTTTCACCATACAAAGCATTCAAAGACCCTGGCTCTTTAAATTTACCCTTGTATGCTGAGAAACTGAATTGTTTTCATGTAACAGAACAATCTGTACCTTCCTTTTTCTGCCAACAAAAAGCAACTTTGGTGAAAGGCTTGAACTTGCCCAAAGCACCTGCTATGAATTCAGATGTGCAGAAGGATGTAGCTATCTCCAGGTAGTTTCATGTAGCATTAATGGGAGAGATTTGTTTCTTCTCTCTCCTCCTGCCCAAATAAGATACAGGGACTGAAGGGAGGATGCGTTCTATCTTTTTAAATACATATTTCTAAGTCTGCTGGCAGTAGGCTGGCTCCCATTTCAGAGTCTTGCAGTGTAGCCATCATGTAACATCAGTCTGGTCTGAATGTGAAGATGAATTGTTCAGTCAGCCCTTTGCTTAGTACACACTTGTATATACTGATGAGCTACTGGATGGAATAGCCAAAATTGGAGTTAGAGCTGTTAAGCTCTTAACAATAAAGAAAGGCAGCAGGGTATCTCAGAGAGGCTTCCGATTTAAAACCAAACCAACCAACCTTCTCTTGCTTTCTTAAAGAAATCACTTCAGAAACAGAGGCCCTTTGTGAAAAACCAGAAGATGAAACAAAAGAGATGATAACTCGGGACCTGGACACCCAGAATTCCCCAGAGCAGCAGCCTGAGGTATTTTCTCTTTCTGCCTCTTGTTCAAGCGCACTAGGTTTTTCTGCAAGGAGCAGGCTCCTCTGTGACTTGTAACTTTCCAAGCAATCTTCTCTTTGCTGCCTTTGAGCACTTTCCTGCATGGCAGAAGTGGTCCTTCTTGGTGAGGGACTGGAATGCAAAAGTGACAGCAGATGCTTGGACCAGCTCAGGAAAACCTCAGCACAGGACTGAGGGAGAGCAGGACAGTTAGGAAGTAAAGGCTGGAACCATGTGTGATTGATCTTAAAATACACTGTAGACAGGAGAGACATATGGCTCTAGTGCCTGTGTGAGTACTGATGAAAGGTGCCCTCCTGCACCTGAAAATTTTCAATTGCCTTACTCAGAGGTTTCATTTAATATGACCATGCTTAAAGACTGCCTGCAAACTAACAAACCCATGCTTCTTCCTGTAGGGCCTCATGCTTAGTGTTCTTTTCTTACTGGCCTTTCTAAAATGCTTGTTTGCTTCTCTTGAAGGGGATTTCTGTGTTATCCAAGACAAAACAGGAGCCTGCTTTACCATCAGTTAAGGATTACAGTCTGTCAGAGTTGTTGTCCCAGCTGGATTCAGGGATTTCACAGACTATGGAAGGCCCTGAGGATCTCAGCCGCAGCTGTTCAGAGTCCAAACTTGCCTCCAGTGACAAGCGGCTTTCAGGAGTTTCTTCTGTAGATTCAGCTTTTTCATCCAGAGGCTCCCTTTCCCTTTCCTTTGAAAGGGAGAGTTCAGGTAATGGTCAGGTTTTTCTTTTGTAGTTGTTTGAACTGGGGCATGGGAGTCAATGGATTGGAGAGTAGTCGTAATAAAGAATAGCATTCTGGGAATCACTGTTAGTCTTGCTTTCTCTTGCTGTCACCACTGTGGATTTGTTTACTAGAGGTAGTTATTTAACAAAAAAAAAAAAAAACAAACGAATGAGGTGGTTCCCAAACGTGATCTAATGAGAAATAATAAATCTCATTTACTTTTGAAAAGAAGTGACCTGAGTTCCCATCAAAGCAGTTACAGAATCAGTCATGTAAAGGTTGGTTGGAAGGGAGGTCACCTAGTCCAGTGTCCCGCTGGAAGCAGGACTAAAGCCAATGCCCAGTCAGGTCAGCTGAGTTTGTGGCTTTTTTCAGTTACATATATATGCCCAAGTCTGAGCACTTTTTTGAGAAGACTTAAGCCACGCTCTTAGCAGCCCCTGTCAACACTGTGATAAAGACCCCCACTGATGCACACAGGCCCTTCCCTTCTCACTCCAATGCTGCAAAAAAGTTACCTATTTTCCAGTTAGGAAAACACTAATTAGTGCAGGGAGATCAACCACAGCATCGTTCGTTCTTCATTTCACAAGAAACAGAATAAGAGTAAGCGGGGTTCTAAATCTGACCTGAAATTGTTTTGGAACTAGTGTTGGGAGGGGGCTTTCTTTGCAGTCATTTCTGAAGCCACCAGCTATGTTAGCTATAGGGAAATAAGATTTGATGGCTATCAGAATTGTGATGGTGTCCTTTTCATGGAATGGTTTGGGTTGGAAAGCAACCCACAGGTCATCTTTAAAGGTCATCTAGTCCAACCTACCTGCAGTGAGCAGGGACATCTTCAGCTAGATCAGGTTGCTCAGAGCCCTGTCAACCTGATCTTGAATGTTTCTGGGGATAGGGCATCTACCGCCTCTCCAGTGTCTCACCATTCTCATTGTAAAAAGTTTCTTCCTTATGTCCATCTAGATATTGGTACTACAGACATCCAGAAGAGGAAGCTAACAGAGGCCATTTTATCTGGAGATACCAGCAAGCTGATGAAGATCCTCCAGCCTCAAGATGTTGATATTGTTTTAGATGGGAACTCCAGTCTTTTGCACTTGGCTGTTGAAGCTGGTCAAGAAGAATGTGTCAAATGGCTCCTCCTGTACAATGCTAATCCTAACCTTACCAACAAGAAGGGATCCACCCCTCTTCACATAGCCATTGAGAAAAAAGTTAAAAGCATTGTGGAGCTGATTATGGCTAGGAAAATCAATGTTAATGCCAAAGATGAGGATCAGTGGACTGCTCTTCACTTTGCTGCCCAAAATGGGGATGATTTCAGCACCAAAATGCTGCTTGATAAGAATGCATCCTTAAATGAGGTAGATTTTGAAGGCAGAGCCCCCATCCATATAGCCTGTCAGTATGGCCAAGAGAATATTGTGCGGATCCTGCTGCGAAGAGGTGTTAATGTGAACATCAAAGGAAAGGATGACTGGGTGCCACTGCACTATGCTGCCTGGCAAGGTCATCTCCCCATCGTAAAGCTTCTGGCCAAACAGCGGGGTGCAAATGTGAATGTGCAGACCGTGGATGGAAGGACGTCGCTACACTTAGCTGCTCAACGAGGACACTACCGTGTCGCTCGCCTTCTCATAGACCTGGAGTCGGATGTCAACGTACAGAATGTGCTCTTGCAGACTGCTCTCCACATAGCTGCTGAAACTGGCCACACAAGCACATCGAGGCTGCTCCTTAAACATGGAGCAGACATTGAGGCAGCGACAGCAGAAGGATACACAGCACTTCACTTGGCATCTCGCAGTGGCCATTTAGCAACGACAAAGCTGCTGGTAGATGAAAGGGCCAGTGTTCTAGCCAGAGGCCCTTTAAATAGGACAGCATTACATTTTGCTGCAGAAAATGGGCACTCTGAAGTAGTAGAGGAACTTGTCAGTTCAGAAACCATCAATGTTTCTGACAGTGAAGGGTTGACAGCTCTTCACCTGGCTGCACGAGGAGGGCACACAAAAACAGTTGAGGTTCTTCTGAAGCATGGGTCGTACACTGACATGCAAATACCCACATGTCAGACCCTGCTACAGCTTGCTCAGCAGAGCAGTAATAGTTCGGTTACTGTGTTGTTAAGTGAGACTTAAACAAAAGGGACAGAACTTGCTGCCTTTCTATCTGGTGCAAGAAGGCTGCAGGGCCTTCTCCAGTTGTGCACTGACCCACTCATCAGCATGTCAGCTGGTGGACTGAGGTGCAACCAGCAGAAGCTACTTGTGTTTGAGTGTGCAAGTGAGAGCACACATGGACTAAGGTTGGACATAAGGCTAAGAGCTGGAGTCTGCCATGCTGCGGTCTGTATCAGTCATTCTGCGTGTGCCTACCTGTCTGTATATTGACATTCCTCTCCCAAGGATGTTGTGAGAGAAGGATGCAACTTGTGGGTTTCCCCATGCTTTTTTTTTTATTTTTATGTGCCAAACTAATTTAAGAACTAACCTTCTGCTTTTTTATTTTCCTCAAAAAACAAACCCAAAATAGGATGATGTAGATTACTGGTTTATTGTAGTGATCTATATTTTGGGCTGAAAGCCTCCAGCATAAAATAAACACAACACAAATCTGTTTGAAATTAATGCTAGAGATGAGGAAAGGGCTACTTACGATACAGTTAACCATATTTGTGTCAGAAGGTGCTCTGTCTCCGTTAAACATTGATTGTAGACTTCCACGTACTCAAAAGTGATGAGACAGCCATACTAACAAGGCAGGATCCCCAAAATACATAAGCAGAAGTAAAAGCTTAACACTGATATCTTCATACACAGTAGCACCCTGTATGTATTTTAAGATCAGTAAGCTGAACTAGGTGCTTAGTGGTTTGTCTTAAATGAAAAAGTCAAAAGCTAAAATTCATACTGGACTGTAACTGGATGGTGTATTCTAACACCATGATACCAATTTGCATGTTTGGAGGGGCTGATGACTAGACTGATATACTGTGTATATAGTGTTTCTACCTGTTGTGTGCTTTTTTTCTACTGAAGAAAATAGATTGCTTAGAGTGGGTATGTTTTAATACACCTTTTAATTTCACTCTTTTCAAAGTTCAAATGTGATCTGTTATTAATAAAAGAAAGACCGTGTTACATAGCTGTCTATATTGCATAGTTGTTAAAGCAACTGAAAACCTATTGCCCAGCAGCAGCACACAACCATAATGTATTTAATGATGTTGAATCCTGAACTGTTGACAGGGCAAGCTGTCCTCAGTTTCACATTCCCCTTAGCTTTTAGATGGAGGTAAAAAGCTTGAATGAATTTGAGGTGTTATTTACAGAATAAATCTACAGACTAAACCCCCACTTTAGCTATGCTGTAGCTGTTCAGGAAGTTTGGTTTTCTTCCCCACCTTGAAGAAAAGTCAGGTGCTTTTGCATCTGGTGCGCTGCTGCTCACACCAGTGCCTCACCTCTCCTTGGTGGTGTATTCCCACTGTGTGCCACAGAACAAGCAGCAGCATGGTGCTTTGCTCCTACCTCCCCGACAGGAAAGCTGCTCCAGAGCTTTATTGCGCATAGGTGATATTCCCTATCACCTGATGGCAGTGATTGATAGGAACGATTTTAGGAGTCAAAGTGCTCCTCTAGGAATCTAGCCCCAGGAAATTCAATACTTTCTTAAAAACCCAAACCCAGCCTCCTGTCACTGAAGAGGTAGTGGCTGAGGGTGATAACCAAAGGAGGATGGGTGCTTGCTGCTGTTCGATGCTGTTCCTGGCTCCAAGTAGGCCCCTCTGTGTGCAACCCCCCTCGTTCAATTTTTTGAGTTTCAAGACAGTTCACTGCCTGCCTAATGAAACTATTAAAGAATAGATGGTGAAGCCACGCTATTGCCGATATATGGAGCTTGCAAAGCAATGTACCTCTTACTGGGGCACAGCAGTCACAGCAAGCTTCCTAAAGGTGCTGACAGTGAAACTTCTCGTTAAACAAACAAAGCAGTAATTTTCTTACTGTTTCCTTTCAACTTCTTTTGAGACCAATAAGGTTGTCATATTTCATTAAGCTGTACTTAATCAGTCACTCTTTATAGCAAATTCAACCACAGACCACTTAGTCTCTCAAGTCCTATGCCACTATGATTAAACACTTGGCTTAGCCTTGTACACACCTTACCCTTCTATTTCAAAGGCCTCCCAACAGCGAGATCTGAGATGCTTTAATTCCAGTGGTATTTGCCTGAGCTGCAAAAGAGCTGTAAGACCAGGTAGCAACAGTCTTGTGCCTCCTAATAAAGGTAGTGCATACCAGCTAGGCAAGGGGAAAGTACACTTATAAAATGCTTTTAAAACAGCTCAAGCACTGCTTCGCCAGTACATTCCTTTAGTGTCTAATAATAATAGCACATTAGCTTCTAATTAAACATGAGGCCACACTCATGAGTCTTTATTTTCCATGCCATCTTTCACAATAACAGGCAGCAGCTGAGTTACATAGAAGGCAACACAGCTGGCAGTGGGGAAAGAAAAAAACAGCAGAGGGATTGCAACGACATGATGCCAGTGTTGGAGTGGGTATTTGTCCCTGTGAACCAGCCTTCCTTGGGGGCAGAAGGGGTGAATGGGGGTGCTAAATTAGGACTAATGTAGCAATTACAAATTACTGTTTTGTAAAGGTCTCCTATGGATGACTTTCCTGGTCCTATGTTCACTCCCCTGACTGAGCTCAAGACCTAGCTGACCTGAGCTCAAGGGCTGCTGACCTAAAGCCCACAGGCATTTCTTTGCCTCTTTCCAATCTTAGCCATGGTCTTTAAAAAGATGCTCAAAAAATACACAGACCAACCTAATGGCAATATTGGGCTTTGCCACTACTTACCTACAGAAAAAATAATCAAAACACCACCAAAAAAACAAAAAACAAACAAACAAACAAAACAACAACCCCCCCCAAAAAAAACACACCCAAACAAAACCAACAACCCCCCACCCACCCAAAAAAAAAGAACCCAAACCCACACACACACCAACACCCCCTCTCACCCAAAAAAGAAAACTGAAATCTCCAGATCATACCATACTGCACACTCAATATTAACTTCTTTTCCCTAGTTGAGTTGGCAGGTTGAACTCAGCTGCCCCAAGTCTGAAAGGAAACCTGTTCCCCACCCCACTTTCTGCCAGCTTCCCTCCCTCAGCTTCAGCTCCCACCCTAAAGGAAGCTAAGGCCATGGTGTGAACCAGCTCCTAAGCCCCGGGCTTTACCCACTCCCTACCAGCTCCAGCCCTCACGCAAACCCCTACAACATGCACAGAACTTCACATGCCTGGGAAGCAGGTTTGAGAGCTGGTGTGAAGGCGCAGGGGGCTCCATGGAGCTGAGCCTTCCTCCAGGTCCCCTAGTGCTGCCTAAGTACTCCCCTTGCAGCAAAAAGGGCTACAAGGTGAACTTAAGCACTTCTTGCTTGCCTCCAAAATTAGGTAGAGGTTGCTTGCAGGGTTTCGGTGTACACTATGCTAGCCTGCTTCCTTAGGGTTTCTGGCCATGGCCCCAAGTGGCTATTTCAGCCCAAGAAATAACATAAGAAAAAAGATACAGTGGAATGGTGTTAGTGACCATAAGCTTCTCCTTTTCTTCTCTAGACGTGATTTTTCAACCTCGCCTCTGCCTGCATGCCTGTGGTAGCACAGTCTAGGTTTCAGCCAGCACCCACTGGTGCCAGCTCCCTGTGCAGGAGCCCCAGCAGCGGGGAAGGTGCCTCACACCATCCCCATTCCTCGCTCCTCCATCCCAGCCTCCGCCTCCGGGGAATAGCGCAGGCTCTGATGCATTACCTGTCTTCGCAACAGTTTGTTCCCAGCACCCGGTAGCTTTATTTACCTGCTACTTAGCGCGAGGTGCCGCAGTGCCGTGTTTCTACAGGCCTTGAGAGGACTCAACAAGCCTGCGGTTCAAACACGCTCAAACGGTGGTGGCGGCGAGGGGAGAGAATTGCTGGGTGATTGCAAAGAGGCCCGCAGGCAAACCTCAGCCTTTTCATTCCTGCCTCCTCTCTTGCACCACCTTGGCTCTGCACAACAGGGTTGCCAGAAAAACAAGGCATGTGGGAGCTGCTTTACAAGGTCTCCTTTAGCAGAGAGGTCTGAGGAAGGGGATATCTGCTCTCCTCCATGCTCCTTTAACCCCTGCCGCATGGCACACAGCACAGACTGGTTCACAGGTGTCTCCCAAAGACCCAGGCAAAGCCTTTGGGTGCTGTGGTGCTCTGCTGCTGGGGTGCAAAACCTGTGTCATCTCTCCAGCTGCCCCTGGGCCCTGCTGCTGATCAGATCCAGTCATCCCACCACCTTGGGGAGTGGGTCCAGCCTTTCCCCTTCCCTCCCTGTCTCACCCAGCAGCACTGATTTTGGTCTGTTTCTTTGAAGGAGACCCACACAAGCAAGGAAGAAGAGGGAGTTGGGCTTCTTTACACACAAGACCTAGGGCCAGGGATTTGAGAGAAGATTTCAGCTGCACTTAGCCTGTCTTATTCTTTGGCCAAAACTGGCTGTGCATGCACCCAAGTCCCTGCATGAAGCCACCAACGGCTTTTGCAACACCAGTTTGGTATTGTGGAGGGATGGATCATGCACGACACTGCTTTGCTGCCTCCCTTGTCCGTGCTTTAACCCGGCAGCTGTGGCAAAACGTCAAACATTGGCACTCCTATCGCTGACCCGAGCCAGGGAGAGATTCACAACCCAAAGCGAGCGCTGATTAAACGGCAGCATAACAGCACAGGAAGAGCTTTCAACAGGGGAGGCGGCACAGGGCAGATCCCAACACGCTGGGCTGCTGCGGTTGCTGAGCGGCTGAGCGTCACGGGCTGCCGGCAGCGAGACGCGGGGCTGGGGGCAGCGTGTTGCGGCTGGGAGCGGTGCAGGGAGGCTGTGCCCCGGGGGGAGGCTGACATGACGCCTGCATGGGCGGCAAACCCCTTGCTGCTGCACGGGCAAAGTCCCGAGAGGGTAGGGAACCACACAACAGGCAACCACTTGAGAAAAAAGGGGGTTTAAAATCGCTGCTGCCACCACCACCTTATTTACTGCATGTTCTTCAAAAGCTGTGGAAGAGGCCTTCTCTGTAGTTACGTAGAGCAAAGGCTGTTTAAAAGCTAATAAAGAACAACTCGTGATCTGCACAGAAACACCAGGCCTTTGAGAGGCTCAAGTAGAAACATGCAGAAGCAAAAGGTAGATACTACAGATGTGGCAATGACAGGGGAAAGATGCTCTGTATTCTTCTCCGGAAGAGAAGAGGCAATAGCCCATTTGGAGGCACTGCTCCTTGGGACAGGCTCTGCCCCACAGGTAGAGAGTAACCCTCGATGGAAGCAGGAATAAAGGCCCACACGTTGCACTCACAACACGCATGAGACAGAAATTTGCCTGATGAACTCCATCCCCTAGTCTCCATTACTTAATCAGATAGGAGGAAATAAATCCTGACAGAGCCAGTTTTCACAAGTTCATGCCCTGACCCTACCTCAACAGGAACCAGGTCCAACACATTTCCTTTTTATCTATTTACATAGGATTGCTTTTCTTAGTCCACTAACAGGCAAAACATGCCAAGTCCTGTGCTACCACTACTCGTGTCTGCCATGTGCTTTAAACCCTGGAGTGAGGCTGGCTTTAAGCATCAGAGGTGCTTAGCTAGGAGCATTGTAGGAGGTTATGCAAGACACAATTTTAAGTGACATTGGGAACATTTAGCACAGTACCTATATCCAAAGGCACACATGCAATGGGGTTTAGACTTTTGCAAAATCCTAAAGTTTGTATGTTCTGTATATAAAGTCTGACTTCAGCCTAACCTGAAGTCCCTCTGCCAGTCTCAGGGGCTCATGAAAATCTCCAACATCTCCCTTAAAATAAAAACAAACAAACAAACAAACAAAAAACACCCCCCCCAAAAAAAAACACCCACAAAAAACAAACCCAACCCCCCCCCAAACCCAAAAACCCACAAAAAAACCCAACATGTATCTTTAAATCTAATCAGCAGACTAGTCCATCCCATCTTGAAGATACTGGATGCCTTGAGATTAATTCAGCCTGCCCACCAGCTTCCCCAAGCAGAAAAGCCTTCATTCTCCAGTATCTTCCCACTTGGTCCCAGTTCCTGAGCACAGCAGCATCCCTTTGCCCAGTACAACCAGGGTACCTTCAGGACAAGTGGGACGTACCAGGCTTTCTGCCCACACTGAAGCTCCTTGTTTATCCACACATGGATGTGCAAGCCTACACCCCAACTGAGCTCCCCCATGGGAAGCAGCAGGGAAGAAGAGGCGGAGGAGAAAGCTGCATTGCACAGCTGCTGCTATAGTGGTAACTGTGGCCTGGAGTGCAGAGCAGCAAAGGGCCACTGACCAGTGCTGGACAGCCAGGGCTTTCTGTTTACCCTTGACCTAAAATCCAGGTTTGGATGGTGGTTAATTAAGAACAGGCAGTACTGCTCCATTGCTCTCCAAGTCAAACCACTCTCAGGACCATCCCTGTTCTCCCCCCACCCTTCAGGCTCCTGACACATTTGTCAGTGCACTGATTCGCAGGGAAGAAATTTGCTTTAGAGCAGCAAATGAGGCCAACCAGTGCAGAGACAGACACGCTCCTGTGCCACAGCTACAACCATCAGTGTGCTTTGCTCTCAGTTTCACTGGGTAGGATGAAAGTGGTTTGGGTTTTTTTCCACCAGTGTTTACTGAGGACGTCCCATCTCTGGGACATTTCCAAAGTAAAAATCAATGCAGAATTGGAAACTGAGAGGCTCACTTCTCATCCTTGGCTCTGCCAGCTTCGGGGAATGGGTCAGGTGCAGAACTGCTCCCGGCATCCCTTTCCCGGGGCCACGGCACTGCCAAGGACACAGCCCCAGACACACTTTTGGCAGAGCACCCTTTCTCCTTGCAGGCCTGCCAGGACTAAGCAGCTCCACAGCAGCCCTTTGCCCTGGGTGGATGGTGAACCCTGGCAGCTCACGTGGCATGTGCCAGCACGCACCGCGCTACAGGTGGCTCCGGCTCATCACCACCTGCCTTTCCATCACAGGAGGCTCCTGCCCAGACAAGGCTGGATGAGGTTTTCCAGATGGCTTTTTGGCAGGGAGGCAGCGTTGCAGATGCCGCTGGACTTTCTCCATTCGCTTCTCCCCATTAGGAACCAAAACGGCCGCTTCAGCTTTAAGCCAGGGTAAAGCCCGATGGTGAAGGCAGTGGTAATTAGCTGTGCTGGCAGCACACCCAGCGAATCAAAATGGCTGGGTAGTCATCATGACTCATAACCAGCCTGTGCCAGTGGGAAGCTGAGGCCTCCCTGATCCTCTCCTTCCTCCCTGTGAGCTTCCCTCACCTCTCAATTAGTTGCCTCCTTCCTGGAGAAGTTGAAAGAAAAAATAAACTAAAAGGCCAACAAACGCAAAGGAACACACCAGCTTCTCCCCGCTGGCAGAGATGTGTGCCTGAAGCAGGGTGCCCTGTTTGTCCCTGCTGGGGTGCAAGCTGCTGGTGGAAAGGCAGGGAGGAAGCGAGGCTGGCTTAGGGTTGGGCAGAGTGTGCAGCTCCAAAGCAGTGGCACAGCTAGCCAAGATCACGCTCAGAAAGGGACTGTTTTGCTCCATGATGCTTTAGAGGTGGTGGGGCTGTGCCAGACCCCTAACAGACTTCCTAGCTGGAGTGGGCTAGGAAGAGTTGCTCCAGGGGAGGCTGTCATTCCCTTAATGACGGCAACCTGTTTTGAAGGGATTTCACGCATCTGACTCCCATTAAAACCAGAGGGACGCCGACCTAAGGAGCTTGGCCAGCATCATGCTTGATGCCTGCAGGCAGCTGGAACTGCTCCTTCAGATGCTACATCCTCTGCTGCCTCCTGCCCTGGGGAAGGGCTGGGCTGGGGGGGATGCACCACAGCACCTGCTGCCTCCCTCCAGCCAATCCCCCGTGCGTGTTCTAAGGCACACAGAAAAAGGCCCTACAGGGCTTAAAGTCAGGTTGTTTCCATGTAACAGTCCCAAAACTGTGCTCTGAAGTGAGCTGCAAGGGGCCCTTGTCATGCCACCAGTTTGTCCCCTCTGTGAGCTCACGGGCAGGGCTTTCCCTCAGCCCCTCTCCCTCTGCTTGACTGCTCGGAAGCACCCGGTGCCACACGTTGCCGCAAGCATCTCCAACAAGGCGGTACGGCTTGCAGAGAAGGATCTCCACAGATCAGCCCAGTGGCAAGCATGCAGCAACCCCAGCTGCCGCTGCGTACCTGCTACTGTTTGCCAGCAATTAACAGGGACATGGGACAGGGTGAGGCTGGGCGAGGTAGGAGACCAGAGGCAATAAGGACGGGATGTCAAGCTGTTTCAGCTTTTTAATGTGGCTCTTTCTTCACTGTGATCACAGGGATGGCCGGGTGCCTGTGCATGTGTACCTACCTCCACAGGCACACGCAGGTTTACAGGTGCACACGTGCCTGCTCTCTGCCTGCACACACAGGCACGCAGCTGCACACACATTTACAAATGCAATATTCATTTCTCATTTTAATGGTGAAAATTAGCCACTTTTCAAGGCAGGGAGCTCTCAGACCAGTACATCCACCAAACTCACCCCAGCCCAAGCCACCTACAGTCCAGGCCATAATTCTTTGCCTTCAGAAACAGACAACAAAACCGAGAAAGGAGATGGCAGTAACACACCACTGCTCGTGCAATGCTATGCTAACCTAATTCCACCGACCACTCAGAATCATAGCAGTCTGTAGCTCTCCCCTTAAGCTACTCCATCCCAGCTCCCTGTGGTCTATCAGAGCATTCAAATGGCTAAAAGCTGCCTGAGGGTGTGCCCCCTGAGGCTGCCAAAGGTTTGAGTTAGAGACATCACAGCACCGCCACAACCCTGTAATCCACTCCCGTGAGATATTGACATTGTCAGAAAGAAATCAAATCGCAGCTGCAAAGGAAAGAGAAAGAAGCATCCACTTGCATAGCCACAAGCACTGGTATGGTTGTGCCCTTTCAGTTATCCCCAACCCAATAAATACAGTCTGGAACAAACCAGCATTCCCCAAATTCAGTGCTTTTCCTCAGAGTTTCCTGTGTTAAAAGCCTAAGGAAGAATCAAAACATAATCCTGCTCTAAGCAGTTAGGAAATTAAATGCTCACAGGGAAAATTGCCTTCCACATCCCAGTCACTCATACCAGTGTTCACATTACCTATAATAAATATTTAAATATTTCCAGAATCCTACACTGTTCTCAACAGTTACCTTTTTTGAACATTCATGTACACATTTCTTATGTTTTTATTTATTTTTATATATATACACACACACATATGTATGTGTGTAAATATACATGAAAGCCCTTAAAAGCATCTATTTGCTCAGTCTAAAGACATGCTTCCTTTGGATTCTGGTTCTACCTCCTGTTGTGGCAGAGTGAGCTGTCTTTACCTTTCTCTCTAGCAGTCACATGAGATACGGGATACAAACAGTTTCCTCTACAATGCTACTTACTGACAATGACTCCAAACTTATCCCATCCTAACAACCTAAATGCAAACCCAGCAGCAAGGACTTGGGTTCAAAATGATATGTATGGCTGCTGCTCCTGCATCACTGGAGACTGGAAAAGCTTGGAGTAACTTACTTTTGATCTTATATCTTTGCAGTGGTTTATTACTCCATCCGTACCCTAGCTGCCTTCTGCAACACACTTTTAAATAACTGTCTCTACTTATGCAACAACAGCCTTGAGTTTGCAATAAAAGACAGTCTTTGGCCCATAGAAAAGGTATTTACTAAGTGTTTCTTACACTCACTGCAGAGGCATGCATGCACATCCAGAGGAAGTGGTCAGTTGCAGTGCTAGACTGCTTTTACAAGCAGCAATGTATCATAGAATGGTTTGGGTCAGAAGGGACCTTGGAGATCACCTGCCTCCAGCCCCTCTGCCGTGGGCAGGGACAGACACCTGCCCTTCTGCTGTTTTCCCAAGCTCTGTTTATCTTCCCAGGTTTGCTCTAAGCCCTAAATACATTCGAGATTAACAAAATTTAACAGAGAGCATGACGTAAGGGGCAAAAGTTTCCAGCCAGGTGGACCACAGCCCCCAGCACAGTTAGATTTTTTTATCTCAACTAAAAGTGTCCTGTTTGCCCCCATCCAATGCCTGGTGGCTGCCAGGGGCTCCATGCTGAGCCCCAGCCACTCCTCACCAGCAAGTGACAGCTGTGCCCTATTGACATGCCAGAATATTACAGCTTTCTCAAAGGTCTCTTGAGTGGCTTTAATAACCTTCCTCAATTAGGTATCAAAGCTCCTGCCAACAGTGAGTGATGGAGTAGACCCAGCTGGGGAGAAGACACACTCCTAGGCAAGGCACCAGGCTGCAGGAGGGCCCTGCTACTGAGCCCCCTTGGCAGGGCTGCCTGTAGGGAGAGTGAGCCCCAGCACCTGTGCTCTCTGGCAAGTTTAATTTCTGGAGAGGCCTTTTTTGGGGAGACACACAGGCCAGCTCTTGAGAGACGCAGGGGCTTTGGAGGCAGCTCTGCTGCTCCCCGCAGGAGGGTAAGGGTGGGTGAGCCAGAGGAGGAAAGGCATTGCTGCTACTGGAGACACTTGCCAGAAGCCCAGGGCTAGCCTCAGTTTTTGGGTTTGACCCCTGCCATGCTTGGGGGGACAACTAAATGACCTTCCTGACCAATCAATCCAATCCTCCTACTTTGCCCAAAAGGCATTTGGCTGACAGTGAAGTCAAGGTATCGGTACAAGGACTTCTCTTGCCAGCAGAGTTTGGCTGCAGATCCAAGTTGTGACATGGTTAATATGTAATGAAGTTATTGTTATATTGTGACATAAACAAGATGACCAGGTTTCCACTGAATATGTAACTGATGAGGAGTCAAGAAATCATCCTTTAACTACAGATTAAGTTTAGTCCTATTTGACATTCCAGCCTTTATTCAAGCTATTAAAAGAACCCGGGCCAGGAAGCTATCCTTGTTCCTCACTGGAAATGCTCGCATCCTGCTAGGATATTTTCCTAACATATATGCAAATATAATGCCTGCTCCAAGCTAATGCCTGCTTTGCACCTAGGTTACATTAAATGTTGTTCCTTTGTCTTAAGCAGTCCATTAAGCTGCAAACATATCTGGAATCACCATCCTTGGAAGTGTTCAAAAAGCATGTAGATGAGGTCCTCAGTGACATGGTTCAGTGGTGGTCTTGGCAGTCCCAGGGTAAAGGTTGAACTTCATGATCTTAAAGGTCTCTTCCAACCTAGTTGTTTCTATGTTTCTATGATAGAGGTCCCCAGAGATCCTTCTTTCACTTCCTCCCACCTTGGCAGGGCCAAGTTATTAAGGATCTCTCTCTAACAGCAATGAAATGGGGCAAGACACAGGAAACTTACTGATTCAATGAAAAGAAAGCCAACTCCTAAACCAGAAACCTGGAGGAGAAGGAAGAAAATCAAGGTGGCAGATGGGGAAATAAAGCACATTGTGGAATTAGGCAGCATCCTTGTAAAAATCAGTTATTCAACTACCTGTGAGGGCACCTATTTGCATTATTCATAGGTTATTAATTACACAACTCAATTTTTTCGAGACTTTACCGTTACAGCTCAACACCTGCAGCAGGTAGCCCAGCAGCACTTCCCTGCCTCCACTCCCCCAACACAGCCTATTCAGTTTTCTCCTCCTGCCTAATTACGACAATTACTTTCTTATCCTCCTCTTTTATTTCCCTTTCCTTACATTGTTTGAGCCAGCTGTTACAGCTTTCATGTTCTTGTAACAAAGCTGTTCTCTCCAAAGACCCCACCCAGGATGGCACCATGATATCAAGATGCTATCAGGTAACAGTTGAAATCAGCTGAAGTCAGCTTTTCACCAGGTGTTTCTCCAACAGCTCCTGACAAAAAGGAGTTTGTGGGTATATTCTGTTTTCCTCTGAATCCTGTAGCTCTCCACAACCTCCTCTTACCATGCCTTCCTGCTCAGCACATACTGGATGACCATGGAGGCATGGTCTCAGAGGCATTTTCTGAAGTGGCAGGTGCCCCAAGGAAGGGCTCAGCTGACAGCCTTAAGCACAGCATCTCAGATCCTAGAACCCTAAATCCATGGCACCAAATGTCCAAGTATCACCACTGAGGCCCTGTGCTTACAGCCCTCCTGCAGCACGACCAGGCAGCCCCTGGCAGCATGGACTCCCCTCCTGCACATCCTAGATCACAGTGCAGGGAGCTGTACACAGACCATAGCAGGTAACGTGCTTACTAATTACATACTGAGAGCACCAACAAAGAACCAGAAGAAAGCATTTGCAAGTGCTAGAAACATATGACCAAGTCAGAGACTAATAAAACAGGGGGAATAGGGCTAGTCAGCAATGCTTGATCACAGTTGCTTAGGTTGTTCATTAAATATAAATTTTCATAGCCATGTGAAATGCAGCACACCCAAATTTAGGCATTCAATAGTCTGAAAGTGTGGAAAAGCTCCCTCAGCTGTCAGTGGAGAGAAAAAGAACAAAGTCCAGTACCTTCATCCCACCTTCCTCAGACAGACAACTGCTCACTGCCTGAGCTCAGTGCCCTGCACTGACCAGAGAGAGAGAGCAGGCTGTCTGGATGAACCTTGGGAAGCTGGGCTGGCCAGAGTAAGGAGAGCCAAATCCCACCCAGGCTGCCTATGCTTTGTTGTTCAAACAGCCTCAGGAAAGGCCAACAATAAAACCCTCCTGTGACATACCTCAGTCTATCACTGGAGTTATGAGAGAGTTTTGGTGTAGGAGCTGGAGCTCACAACTGTGCCTTGTAGAATGTCTTGAGGAAGGAAGAGGACTGTGGCAGTAGCAGAGCCAAGTATCTCATCTGATGGGTCCTCCTATAGTGATCGCTATGTGTGAGAGATCACTATCAAAGCTAATTATCTAATAGTTTGGGCTGAGTTGACCAGGCTGATGGGCTAAATCTGGGGTTAGGGCTATGGACAAGTCCAGAAGCAACTAGAGCTGGGTCTACCACCGTGTTAAAAGCAAGGACCTAAAGACCTACACTAAGTGCTGCTGTCTCTAGGGGTAATCAGGCCATCAGCCTTTGAGCTAGCAGTGCTCTACTGAAGTGGTCTCCTGTGTTAAGGTTGGGGCTTAGGGCTGCCCTGACAAAAGATGACTTGGGGTACATGGGCATGGAGGCAAGTTTCTGAAGAGCTGTATGTAATTCTGAAATTGGCTGAGGATTCCTGGGTATAGAGAAGCTCTCGGCTGGAGGGAGATGTTGGATGATCATCTGGTTTGCATTGCAAGGGAGGAGGTGGAGAATTTGATAGTAAAGTTAAGCATGGGAAGAAGGGAGGGGTGGAGGAAGGTGTTTTGAGGTTTTATTTTATTTCTCATTATCCTACTCTGATTTGATTGGTAATAAATTAAACTGATTTCCCCAAACTGAGCCCGTTTTGCCTGTGACAGTAATTGGTGCATGATCTCCCACTGTCCTTACCTCAACCACGAGCCTTTCCTTATATTTTTGCTTTCTGCCCAGTGGGGGAGTGATAGAGCAGCTTTTTGATGGGCACCTGATGTCCAGCCAGGGTCAACCCACTGCACTGCTATAGATAGGTCTGAGGAAGTTCAGAACTGAATCAAATGCAACCTAAAAATGGAGGATGAGGCAGGGTGCCAGCAGGGACTATAAGCGTGTGCTTTGAATTGAGTTGTTCTGCTAAGGCCAAAGTCAGGCTTAAGAACCACAGGACCAAAATAAATAAACTGAGCAACATCGCTTAGAAGGTGAATGCAGGCCAAAGATAGTAGTAAGGAAGGGGTAACTCCTCAGTCTTTCCAGTAGCACACCCAAACAATTCTATTTGTCCTAAACAAATATTTTCTATGCAGGACTCCTGGCACCATCCTCACATTCAGTGATGAGCCAAGCTTGCCGCTCATTTCTCTTCACAATGAGGATAACTTCTGCTTTTCTGAGACCTAATATCCATCTTACCCTTTGTCTTAAGCCTAGGCCACAACCCCATCTGCTTTTACACTGTAGCTTCCCATACACTAGGTGCAAACTATAATGCCTGTTCATTGAGTTGGATCTGGCCCAGAATAATCAACACTGGATTCACACCAGGACACACCAGCTCATTTTAGCCTTACAGAAAAATCTCATCCCACTCATCAGCAAATCAAAACCAATTTTCCTCCACATGATGCAACCCTTATCTTAGCCAGACTGGCTCTGCAGATGCGTCAAACTCTTTAGATTCTGCTCATAACATTATAGACCAGTGATGTTGAGCTGAACCTAAATGAATTTCAACCCTTTTGCACCAGATGATTCTAACTCTAAAGTTTTACAGGACTACAAACCCCAAACAAATTACATCTCTTTGTGACCCAGCTTGAGCCCTAACAATGGGCTTAATGTCCTTGCTTACAGACCTTGAGTTGGTACAAAATGAACGAGGACTCTTTCACCCTCATATTGGCCATTCTACTTTTAAATGTGTAGCAGGACCCAGCAGAACAGGACACACAGCCCAGGAGATCTTCAGCCCATGTTAAGCCAAACCCTAACCATCATGCCTTCTGCTGAGTTTTTTCAAAACACACCTGAGCAAACCAAAGATCTATGTTTTCCCTCAGGATGCCACCCTCACTTTTGCTTGTTTAGCCTCACAGGCACACGCACATATTGACGCATGCAGCAATTTAGACCCTTTGCTTTCCATGTGGTCTTGACACAGGAGCCACAAACCCCCACCCACATGGCACCAGTGCTAATCAAAGCCCAAAGGCAGTGAAAACGCCCCAGAAAGCTTAAGGCAGGGCTTCATTCATCAGGAGCTGAGGAGTTTGCTGTTTTACCATGAGATAAATCTGAGGGCTGAGATGGGATCCTGCGCAGCGTCCTCAAGGGCTTAATTGTTTTTTCCTAAGGATGAGCTCCTGGAGGTCCTGTGCTAAAATGAGAGCCAGGATTAGGAACAACAACATTTGAGGAGCACAAGTGACTCGCAAAGCTTGTAAGGAGGAGGTAAGCTTGCATTAAAAGGAGCAAATGACTTTTGGACTATTTTGGGATGAGGCAGTGACTCCTACATATGTGTCTATGGGCACACACTTAATGCTTGGGTTGGAAGAGCCTGTTTTCCTGCTGTAATTGGCCCAATGGGAAGGCAGGGTGGGAGCTAGTGTCATGCTGTTAGGGTTATTTAGCCCATCTCACCATCTCAGTAAGCACTATCTGACCAAACTCACCATCAAGCTCCACCCATGGTACCTTTCCAGCTCCAGTAGCAAATCTCTTTTTCCAGGCCACACTGACTTTACCCTGCCCAATGCTTACACACCTCAGCAGCCGGTGTCTCCTAAATCACCCTTTGGCAAACAGCAGCCAGTCACCATAGCTGTCACCTATTATATATCAAAGGAGGAGGATTGGGCAGGATTAGGGACCAAAAAAAATGCATGGAGGATCTCAGTCTGCTTCTGAATCATTCAGCGGTTGGAGGCTAGGATTAAAGATCGTGCCACTAGAAGCCAATAGCTCCTGCTTTTTTTCTGGAGCAGGGAGAGTTTGCTGGGATGCTACCCCACAGCACAGTAGCTTTTTAGTATAGGGTTGGCACTTTAGCCCAAATTCTACACCAAATGATAAATCCTGCAGATTTGCATAAATACTGGTGTCAGTCTAGATGGCTTCTGTGTAACTGTGGGGCATGTGTGAATCTCCTGGATAGACAATAGTAGGAGCAAATAACTTAATAGGCCTGTTGTAAGTAAAGCCTGCTTCAAAGGCTGAAGCTGAAGACCTGATTAAGGAAACCAAAGGATGAAGAGCTAAGCGGATTTACATGTTTTGCAATACATCCCGAGGTAGAATGAAGGCTACTGGTAATAGCAGCAAGCGTCTCCTGGTTTGTCTTGAGGCAGAAATTGTTCTCTAGGCAAGCCTAGAACTGGGTTTAATATTGGCAAAAGAGACAACAGGGGCTGAAGACCTCTTTACTGTGGTTCTCTCTTAAGCTTAGAGCATTACAATGGATGCTGCCCTGGCAGAAGCTAACTGATATACAGCAGTCACTACCTGGTTGGTGCCTTGGGTTGATCAGGGTGCTGCAGTCAGTTCTCAGACAGTGGCACCAAACACACATTTTTTGCTCAGGCCGAGGAGGTCCATGGGGGTTAGTCTGGTAACACTGGAGCCACCTGCCTTCACCAGGCTATCTAGGAGCACCTTTGCTCCTAAGCGTGTGGAGCCACATAGGTGTTAGCCCCTGCACTCACATGGCACCAGCCAGCCAGGCTTTTTTGCTTCCTGATCCATTTTTACCCTATGCTGTTCTGCAGCCCAGACATGTCCTGACACCAATTAGAGAAGATAAATCATATACAGGGAACACAGACAAATTGCTTAGGAGCTATAGCTTGCAGAGTACATATACTGTTATTTCGCACCACTTCCCCAGTACTAGATGTTGGCCTAGATGATCTCTCCAAATGTTTCCATTTCCAATTAATTATGTCTATAAGTGCACATTTTTTTAAGTGATAAAGGAAACAAAGCTTCAATTAGTAAGGTTCTCATTTTCTATTAGATTTGAAGAACTCTATTGACTCTGGATAATTGCCTTCCTGCTTCAGGTTAGCATTATTGGAAAGGCCATTGAAGCACATGCCTAGCATGAAGCAATACAAACTATGTTTTATAAATTAACATTTTATTGTAGTAATCTTTCACACGAGCAGTACACCTCTGCCTCGTTTATGTAGTCCTGTCTACCTTCATGTGCAAATGTAATGCTCATGAATTTTAATAGATATTGGAAATGCTCACTGGAGTGAGAACAGAGCCTTTTCACTGGCCGCAAACGTAATACGATGGCACTAACATTTTTTTCCACCCTGCTCATTTTTTTTGATCCTGGCTTCTTATTTAATAATAAACCAGGCTGTGAACACACTGACTCATCTCTTGTTTTCTCAAAATAGTGAGGAGTTTTATTTATTTTTTTAATCAGTAACTACCCGAGAGAAAGAAATGCCTCATAAGATAAAGGCATTTAATTAGTTTGTTTGCTGTTAAGAAAAATATGTAGGTGGATGTGGGCAAAATGCCAAGCCAAAGTGGTCTGGCTTTACTGACAGTTCAGCAAAAGAAAGATTAGACATCATGGAAAAAACTACTCCCTTAACAGGAAAAGCTGGACATGGCACATACTTCTCTTCATGATCTAGCTTTGTAACAGTAAAAGGAACCACTAACATTAGTTAACAGAACATACTTTAGGTTTAGAAGAGCTACAAAATAACGAAAGTGTTGCCAAATCAGAGGACTTTGCAATTATGTAAGATTTCTTTCAAGTATCTTATTTTTCATTATTACTATTATTATAGCAAAAGTGAGTGCACACTTGCATCCCCAGACTGCAGAAAAGCCAGCATCTCAGCACTGTTCAGGGGCACTGTGAACATCTGGCTGCACTATACACATTTCAGAGCAGACTCAGACACCAGGCTACTTTCAGTTATAATTCAGAGCACACTACAAAGCAGAATATCTTTTGTAACCAGGTTAGCAAACAAACAGCACTGTATCAATCATCCTAATCTTGATTTTAATGCTTTTCACATTCCTGCGGACGTGAAACACTCAAGATACAACGTGCTGGAATCCCAAAACACAAACAAACCCAGAGAGCCCATAGAGGAGCACAAGCCTGTTTAGACTTTGGCCATTCTTGCTGGAGGCCAAATTTGCAACTGGATGTCCTTTGTACTCTGTTCACAACCAGATCCTTCTGGTCCACTGCTGCCAAGGAGCTATTCCCACATCTGAATTTATGCCACATCCTGAAGCAGAACACTCCTGTCTATACCAAGCTCCTCCCCAGGTTCTTCAGGGCATTTCAGACAAAGCTTTCCAGCTGGCTGCTACCTCAGAAGTCTACTGACATGTTTTGGATACAGTGTCTTATTCCTAGTCATCCTTTACCCTTTAGACTTTTGTTCCAGATGACAACCAAAGCAGCTCCTTACTTTTCCTGAAATCCATGATTCTTATTGTAGTGACCTGGCTTATTTTATGATCACTCAATTAACTCCCACCTTTGGATTGTTAAATCAGTTTCTGTTACCAGGACAGACACTGAAATAGCCAGACCATTACTAGCTGACTCCCATTTCTGAGATGAATTGGTTTTGCCATGTTGGAGGAACCTGGCCACCCAACTGCTTCTCCAACAGACCTTTGGGAGAGCAAGATGTCTGTTTAATGTAAGATTCCACCCCTCAGACAGACCCCACATCTCTTCCCATACCACAGGGGTCTGTTACAGACCCTCCTTTCATATTACCTTGTTTCTTCCCTTTTATAATTGGAAGGTTTTTGTGCATGACTGCATGAGTGCTTGTAAGGAACTTAGTAAGACAATTTCTTCACAGCCACCCACCACCCAATCCAGGTGTGGGCACAGGACACGTTTGTACACACGTTTCCAGAACAAATCAAACCCGATGGGAGGCATCTAGTTTTGAAGACTGTGCCGACATTTCCAGCAGCTCTTAGTGATGGCACAGACGGATGGATGGAAAAGAACGTAGATATGAATAGGAGAGAGAATAGGAATTTACATCAGGTTGAAGACCCTGAACCATGATCAGATTAAAAGTTAAAAAAAAAAAAAATAAATAAACATAAAAATAAAATCAGCAGGTGGATGGTCATCTTCCCTTTCCCAGCAAGACTTTCAACTTGTGCCCTTACACAAGTCCAATTTCCTTGGGAGACAGGCTGGGAACCCTACCTACACAGACAGCAACTGGCTCAGCACTTCTTGCTGAGGTAATGCCCACACCACAGGCTAAAAGGGTGCGACTGCCGCCTGGGAAGCCACAGCTCAGGCACTGGCAGCAGCTTGTGTCCCTCAGCACGGCACCAGAAATCTTCCATGCTCCCAGGCAGGGTTTGCAACTTGTTATTTTACCCTGTATTGCCATTGCATCAGGACTGGTGTCAGACACTTTAAACCTCAACTGGTTACTTTTCCTTTCTAGGGTGTCACAAAGTAGGGATGGGGAGGGAGGGGGGAAGAGGGAAGAACAAGATAGCTCTGAATCTTCTCCTCCAAAAGGAATCAGAAAATAAATTCTGGGTAAACAAATCCGCATTTTATGCAATCTGCCCCCCTGGAATGAGGCTAAAGGCAAAAAGTTCTCACTACTACATCCGCATGGCTTGGCTGGCTGCTCTCCCGCCAGGGAACACAGGCTCCTCCAAGATAAAAATATTCCTTCATATTTTATGTTATCTTCTCTGGGTCACATTCTCTCTGGCAGGATGACACAACTATGATTTTGCAACACATTGTCTGTATACAGTGTGGACCTCCCTCCTTTCCTGCCATTACCCTCCCCAAACTGATGAACAATTCTCTCTACTGCAACCACAACTGCTGGTTTTCACCAGAGCATGTACCTGTGCTTACATAGCTCCCATTGCACAGAGCTAGAGCTGAACTATTTTCTTGCTAGGTTGTATTTTGAAAGCTGACTCTCTAGCACAGAGGTGTGTTATCACAGTTATCACCTCCATGATAACTTCCCCAGGATAGCCTGGTGCCTTGTGAAGTCCCACCTCTATCCCCCATCCTTCCTACTGGTCTTTGTCCAGCTGCCATTTCCACCCAAATGATGCTCTGGCACTGCTTCCCAGCTCCACACAAGTCAATGCCTGGCTTGGGGCAGCTTATTGTGTCTGAGGCACTGTACAGGGTCTGGGTGGTAAGGAAATGGTGTGTGCTACTCCAAGAGCCACTAATGTGGTACTCAGGAACTCTCTGTGGCACCAGGTAAGGAAAACATTTCTCACCTCATTCTAGTGGAACAAAAGCCTTTCCCCTCCACTTTAGTGTCTGCACTTTCCATATTCAGCCCAGCTTAATCTTCACTGCACCCACATACAGTATTTAGCCATGTTATTAAGCCTTTGTAGACTGGAACAGACACATTATGTGAAGAATATAGGAATTAATGTAATTGTTTTTAAACATGGCACAGTCTCCAGCATCAATTAAATACTTAAAGTAAAAGGTATGCATGGGAGATAATGGTAGGAGTATAAAAATGGTACTGGGCAAACAACTCTTAAAGAACATGAATTTCTGGTTAAGGGAAGAAAAAGAAATCAAGAGGTGAAGCCTGGAAAAGTTTCTATTACTTGAAAACTCTCTAAAATAATTCATGAATCTTTTGTTGTGAGAATTAATACAGGTAAATTTGAGGACTCAAAAAAATCTCAGTATTCTTAATTTTTGTTCATTTGAATAGCATGTTTTGATATATATGTCAAATCACATTTTTATCTTGAAAAACCTTAAGTAAACAAATTGGCCTATCAGATATTGGAAATGAACAGAGTGAAAGGAAGAGTCTTGAAAAATGGAAGGAAGCGTTAAACAGAAATTGTTTCTCTTTGCCAATACAGAAAGTAGGATATATTAAAAATCCCAATTAAAAATTGGAATGAGGACTTCATTTTTGCAAAATGCATGTTGATATGAACATAAGTTCTGAGCAAATTACAAGCTTTACTCATAAAATAACAACCCAAAACCCACTGCAAAAAAATGCAAACCCCAGCTCCTCACATCTTCCTCAATACTTTTGCTCTTCCCCCACAGTGATGATGTGGAGGAGAACAGTGAATTCCCTGGCCAAAGCAGATGTGGGCAGTGGTTTAAAAGCATAAGGAAGCTCAATAGGAAGCACAGTGCTGATGGAACGAGGAATGAGAGTGGCGAGAAGACTGGAACGTATATCCCTTAAGAGAGAAAACCTGACAAAGAATAGAAGAGTACTGGAGAACGGG
Source organism: Nestor notabilis (assembly GCF_000696875.1). Lineage (NCBI taxonomy): Eukaryota > Metazoa > Chordata > Aves > Psittaciformes > Psittacidae > Nestor > Nestor notabilis. The sequence goes on from NW_009922765.1 coordinate 42,260, forward strand.
AAGATGACTTAACAGCCTGTGAGCAATGATGAACATTTTCAATGCTTGACACAGTAACAAGTTCACACTCAGCTTCCACTCCAGTGTCTGCCTCCCAAGCTGAAAAGTGAGCTAGCTAATAACCTGCACATTTCCTGTACAATTCACTAGGGAACTGTATCATTTACTTATCACCAGAACTTTTATTTAGACACTGAGTAGTAAGCCAGTCACCTAAGTAGGTCAAAGGCACTCTTTGAAATATAAGTACAGATCCCAAGATATCCCCTCCATAAAATTTTACAGTTAAATACTAACATAAAGAATCTAGATCTGGAATATGTTTCATTCCTTAAGCTGCATCCAAGTATTTTCATCCCTTATATCACTTTCTCACTGTCATTGAAATATATGTGTTTTTCTCAGCTCATCTTTTGTCTTAAAAGACAGCTTGACTTCTCTTGTCCATTCATGTGTTAGCTGAACACAGCCCTCTGTATTATCCTTTGTTTCCTGCATGCACTGACTGTCAGACAACAAAAACCTTCCCATCACCTGCAGCCAGGCAAAGAGCATGCTGAGCCCACTGACAGAGCAGAATGACTGGGCTCTGCTACACGTACACAGCCTGGGTTTGGATGAAGAAGAGGAAAAGAATGAAAAAGACAAAAGCAGCTATCATGAGGAAGGAGCATAATGGCACTTGGAGAAGGTGGTTTATTTTGAAGTTTTGCAGAAAGGTGTCAACTTGGGTGCCAAGCTTTCTGAAGCAAGGGTTAGCTTTGAGGGACCTGACTTCACAGAGCCAATTATGGAGGAGGCAGGAGGAGTAGAGGGCAAGAGGAGTCCTGAGCCATGACTGAATCACATAAGAAATCCACCACACCACCAGCAGCACATAACCCCTTAAACCTGACAGCAAGAGATCCGAGTCCCACTTTGCTCTGAGGCTGGGTGGGAACAGTACCAGTGGGCAGCCCTCATGCATCTGCATGCATGCGTGTGTGCACACAGAGACACATGCACACACACGCAAACACGTCAGTTCGTCATCAAATGTGAGTGAGCAGTTCTCACCAAGGACAGATTATCAGCAAGACAGCTATGAGAAAATGATAAAGGCCAATATAATTACACCTGCTTGTCTCATCGCTGGGTAAATATTGTGGGACTCACTGTGTGACTCCTCATCGCAGAAGAGTGCCAAGTTCCCTAAAATTCCTCCAAAGACACACTGGGCCTCTCAAGATCTGAAACACTGGACATTTATCTGCTAAATAAAACTGAACAGAATATCTGAGGGAAGAGTTTTCTACCGGGTTAAAAAAAAATAGAAAAAGTCCACCATTAAAAACACGCTTACCCTGAATAAGTTTCATGGTCATTCCAGTAATAAAGGCAGGAGCCAGATAAAGATACTTTTCCTCAAGGAGAGGAGGGTAAACTCTGTAACCCATACTTGCTTGGAAAAGAGTTAAAGTTAATACATCTTTACACAGAGGCATATTCCTTAATCTGGGCAGAACCCATTGAAAAAGCACACATAAAAGTCTTTTAGCACATACCAAACCCAATTTATTTCTCACTTTCCCACAGATAAAATCGGCCATTGGGCATTTTCATGTCCGTATCTCCAAAGTCACTACGTGCCAACCACTCATAGGATAAACTTCAGCTAATTAGATCAGTCTCCCACATTTTAATCCTTGACTATTATTTAAAGTTTATGCCGTAACACCTAAAGCTTCTAGACACCGACTGCTTAATTTGCAGTCATTGATCGCTCCACTGCCACTTTAATCAGATAGGCTGCAGTGTCAGAGACCCACTGAATTAGCTACCTGTGGTGTAATCTTCGGTGCGTAATACTGAGTTTTATATTAAAAGGCTGATATCACCATGATGCACTCCTGAGCAGATAGGAGATGCTGAAATGAGTGGAGTAATAAGGAACCCCACCCTTTCCATATATACTTGGTAATAAGTGGTTTCCCTTAATGAAGCTCTTCTAAAGGACTGGCCTTTTCCTTCCCAGCAGCCATACATAATACCCACATAAGCATAAATGGAGACGTTTCCTTCCAAAGCATTGCTGTTATGCAAGATCAAAAGGTATGTCTCCGTCAAGCCAGGGGCACATAAAGAGAAAGTCAGTCTTAAACAGATGAAAATGAAGTCAAAGTGGGAACCATCCTGTCTGTGAATAAGCCCTGATGGACAAAACATTATGTTCCTACACACTGCATTTTTTTTCTAAAGGGTATCTCTTCTCAGAAAGAGTCCAGAAAACGGCTTATGCCCCACCATGCACCCTTTTGGGTTCACAGCATCTTAATGCAATCCTAGCATCATTACTGATTTCAGGAATTGGACTGGACAACACAGAGCGGCAGCTGGGCTATACAGCCTCCTGCCCTCAGTGTTGCCCTGCTGCACAGACAGCAACCTCCAACAGAGATGCAAAGCAGAGAAAGGGACAAAACAACCACAGCTACATCTCTCATAGGCATCTGACCAGGGATGGCAAGAGATGAGCTATTACACGCAAGCAACTGAAGAATCAAGGCCAAAATTTTCCCCACTTCATGCTTTTACGATTGATTTCCTGCTAACCAGCCTGGAAGTTCATCTTGCAGCCTCCTTTTGCTGTAAATAAAATCCCTTTGTTTTTAATCCTTTGCTGTTGCCACAGAACATTAACATTTTCTCTCAAGCCCTCCTAAAACTTCCTCTCCTTCTTGCTGTGCTAGCTTGCATTTAAGCTAATTGGAGACAGATCATCAGCCAAGTGAAGTAAGGTCTAAACGCAGCTGTGTGTCATATCTCTCTGTAAGATAAAGTTGGGTGGAGCCCATGGAGGAAAGGAGAGCAGAGGGGACTTGGTGTGGGGCAGGCCTGAAAGACCTGGGAGGGAAACACAGTGCAGGAGGGAGTGAGATACATACAGCTCCTCACGCAGTGTGGTGAACGGGCAGCAATGGGGGGGATGATGAGAGCCCCTGATATTCAAGTTAGGCATGCAATCCATCCCTGCAGGGACATGGCAGAGTGGGGGTAGAGGGATGCAGGGAACTGAAAATCCCTGAAATAGAGGGGTGGGAACGCAGCGTGACACAGTTCATGACTAACAGTGTTCACAGCACTGACATTAAGGGCAACACAGGCTACTAAAAGGACCACAGCTATACCAGAGTCCTAGCCCTCAAAGAAAAAACATGCCCCCTTTTTCCTCCCATCTGCATATCAAAAACTTGGCTTCAGGTCCTGAAAGCTGACCCACAATAAGGGAGCCAGACCAACCCATGGACCTCCAGAAAGACCAGCAAGGCTCAGGACAGGCCTTGAAGGTGGGCTTTGAGGAGTGACACTGATTTGGGAAGAGGTATGTAAAGGGCCTGATATATCCCAGCATGTCAGCAGGAGATGAGAGTCCTTGAGCTGGGAAAGGCAGGCCTGAGCACTGAAGAAGCACCTCTCTGCACAAAGAAAAGCATTCAAAAATACCACAGCTCTACCATTACTGATCTTGTGGGAGTCCAGGAGAAGCCCTAGGTACATATGAGCCCCAAACATGTACAAACGGAGCAAGACATGTATCTGCCTCCAGGAAACTGTGATGCAAGGCCAGGGGCTTGAGGCAGCATGTGGCTACAGCAGGGACAAAAAGCTCAGCAGGGCTTTTAGGGAAGAGTGAGTGAAGGGCATGGCCCCAGTTGCCCCCGGTTAGCCTGCCCACTAGTATGAAAAGGCAGGGGAAGATGAAATGAAGGGAAAATGAGAACGAATTGACTGTGATCACTCTGATAGGCAGCAACCTCCATGCAGTGTTTCCTAATCATTATGGCAATTTTGGTAACACGCCACAGGGATGGAGGGGCGTGCAGAAGGACAACGTGCAGAAATCCAGGAGGTTTTGTTTCCTCTCGAAGAGGACAGGTGCTGTCCAGGTGCTGTGCCAAGCCTCACCTTGACTCGACTCAGCAAAGCCATGAGTGAGAGACACTCATCCAGCCGAGATCAGAAAGTACCTTGTGCTCTTCATATGGAAAGCACTATGGCAACTGGAGGGGAACACAGGAGGGCTAGATCTTGAGGCAATTACTCTGACCTTACTCAGTGGGAATTTTGCCTGAACAACAACTGAGTAATGACTTCGCGTGTTGGCACACACATGACACACCATTGTGTTTTATATGGGAGTTGTCTAGATTTCTACTTAGTTTGCACTTGTCCTGGTTGTATTTTGACAAAACAACACTAGATATGCCTATTTTCTTTAGTCCTTCCTGTATTTAATAGGATAGAAAACACCTTGGTGGAATGGAGGAGGGCACTTCTACACTGCAACTTGAGCATAGCTACAAGGCTCAGAAGTGCAAACTCACTGCAGACTGTGGGCATGCTCCAGGGATGGTGGCAGGAAAGGTCTGATCCTGCTTTGGACTACAGTACGGACAGGAGCTTTTCCACCAGGCACAGGCACTGTTGTGTGTGGCTGGATTTTATCCACCACCTCCCATCCCATGAAGTGCTGTTACTATGCCAACTGAGTGCAAAGATGTGACCCTGTGCCATCTTTGCTGAAGGCTGTGTGGACAGCTAGGGTTTGTGAGGCAAAGAAAGCACTTGAATACCATCTGCTCACACTGATTTCAGCTCTGCCCACAAGCAAACATCTACCACCTAGAGCACAGGTCACAAAACACCTCTCTGTTCAGCTTTCAGGACCGCCCTCCCCAGCACTACCCACAGATTGACAGATGCATCATCCTGTTTGTGGTTTAATGCTTCTCCACTACCACTGTGTTTGGGAAGAAATTGTAAAGCAGCAGTGTCTCTGATCCAACTCTGCTCCAGGACTCAGAGGCTGCACAACCTCCTCCCCACTGCGAGCAGCCACACACCCTGATGCAGGCCTGACCCATGATGACTGTTCTCCCCAGCCAGATTTCCAGGTCAAAGTTCTCCCACCCCTGACCACACACTTAAGTTATATAATAACACCCTCAAAGTGCTGTAAAGCGTTTCAGCATCACTGAAACATCACTTTTGAAGATGAAAGAATAAAACCCTTTCACCCTCGCAGACCTCTGTCACCAAAAGTCATTGCAGAATTCATTCTTCATTCCAGTTGAGGCTGAAAGGAGAACATTGCAAGTGTCACAAGATGACTCTTATTTCTTTTAATAGACAGACACCTGAAATTTTATTTCTAAACTCAAAGGAATATGCATGTGTGTAATTGTGCAACAACATGCTTTCAGCCAGGCATTTAATACTAAGATACAGAAGAGGAAAAACACCATGTGTGTCAAACTAAATACTGTCCTTATGAAGCACAGTGATAACCACAGATTAAACCAGAGATCACAGTGCAATGTGTACTCCAAACAGCCCCAAAACCAGCCACATCACTCCGTACAATGGGAAGGCTTGCATCCCTCCTGCAGCCTTGCTGAAGCTGATATGAGTGCAAAATGCCACTGAGCCCAATGTGCTGTTCAATCTGAAACCTACACCTGTTGCGACAAGTGTGTTGTTACAGGAGATATACTGCAAGCACTTGGCACCTTTAAAATCTATTTCCATCTTCAGATAAGATCAGTTTACTAAAACAAGCTCAGAAATTGCAAAGGTCTCATTACTGGCTTAAAGGAGAGCAGCTCCAGAAAAGCCTTTAAGGCCATGGGTCAAGTATGCAATGCCAAGTTTAATAGCAGCAATTTAGGATGCTATCTGTTACACTGTTTGCAATGAAGGCCTTTGCACTGCATGGCCAGCCACCAGCAAGGCTCTAAAGCAGACCACATGCCAGCACCTTGACCTTGGCAGGGCTGAGCTCACAGAGTAATTCAAACCCTGTTACGGGCAATCACTTGGCACCAAAACAACCAAAGCACATGTGCACCACCTCTCTGCCACCAAAGGCAGATTGCTGCTGCCAAAAGCCAGCTTGCCCTTAAACCACTATGGACGTTTCTGTGTTGAATGTGTGTTTTAACCTCATTTTACTGTTTAAGTGGCACAATTAGCAGAGTGTTCAAATAAATGAAGATAAATGGAGGCAAGGTTGGACAGGGCTTTGAGCAACCTGGTCTAGTGGAAGGTGTCCCCACCCATGGCAGGACAGTTGGAACTAGATGATCTTTAAGGTCCCTTCCAACCCAAAACATTCTATGATTCTATGTAAGCACCCGACAGGTGCACTACACCCAAGGAGTTCCTTTCCAAAAGGTGGAGGAACTCAGACTTCAAAACTGATCTAATATATTAAAATTCAAACTCCTGCTAATTTTGAACAGTGGCCAAGTTTTCTGTCCCACTCAAGTGCAGGGTGACTAACACCCCTCCAGTCTCACCAGATATATTTTTGGCATCACCATTAGTCTCAGAGGACTTGCTGCGTAACCTGGTATTTTACTGAATAGGTATGTGGATATATAGAACTTTCCTTAACTGGCAAGGAAGTTCGTGCTGAATCTATTTCTGAAGTTACCACACAGGGTAACTCAGCCACATTGCAACAGGATATATAACTCCCTTCATACATAAACTCTTAGGAAAAAATCCCATTACTCACTTGGATTTTGTCATTGTTTCACTGCTTTACACACTACATACAGGAGGCAACAAGTGTACGTGCGTAATTCCACAAAAAAGTCTGTCATTTTCATCCATAAGACACAAGCTTGAGTTTCCCGACCAAAATATTTTTCGATGAAACATTGCTCTAACCTCAGAATTAAAATATTTTATTTTGTGCAGTTTCAGGCTTTTCTGGGCAGCTTCACACCACCTTTCTAACATCAGTCACACAGTAGAGAAATTAAGGTATACCGTGTTCTTCTTGTTTTCTGCTGAGCTGAGCTTCTTAGAACAGTTCGTTTTTTATGGTATATGTATTTTCATTCACCTGTACATCTTATCTGTTCATATCTGCAGATACACAGAATATTCACCTTCCCTAAGCACTGACCTCTGTAATTTTTTTCAAGACATTCCTGCGGTGACAATAAGCATGTGCTTATATGAAAGGCTCCCTCTGTTTCATGCTTTTATGCAATCTAGTACTGCTTATAATTAAACACTATGATAACAAGAAAGTCCCCCCTCCCCTGAAAAACCCCAAAGTATTTTAAATGTGGATGGATGAGTACTTTGGGAAGCAGGAAGACAATGTGTCAACAGACAAGTTACCATCCAAAAGCATGAATGCTTAGGGCAGAAAAACAGACGTGGCAATAAAAGTCTTTTGAGGGCAATTAATTATTGAAATTAAGATGAGACGTTTCTCAGTCAATGGATCTGCTTAGTGCGAGTAGTATCCCTCTCCTGAAGAGATTTCAGCATAAAGAAAAATATATAATGAAATGATCTCCTAAAACCACACCCCACAAAAGCCTTTCCTTCCTTTACTAGTTGAAAAGTGGCCTACTACAGATTTCTTGGGCTTCCTTTTTATATTTCTCCCCCCACCCCCCTCATTGTGAGTTAGCCCTGAAGTACATAATTTCTCTGAAGAGAGGTTTAGGAAACAATGGGAAGAAGGAGTGGCTTGTTTGGAAACATAATGACACAGCCGGACACACTCAGTGTCAACAGATATTTCAATGGACTTGCACAAGAAGATATTATGGGAGAGGTCTGTGCTGTGACTGGGTGAAAAAGCTTCTGCTTGTATCAATAATGTATCATCATTACAATGCAACTCAGTCTATACCAGGTTCTACCTTATGGAACCAGGGACAGACATTCATTATGAAGCCAACCTTGGTTGTGAGAAACAAGAGGTCATGTCTTTCAGCACCCCATTAGTGACTTGTCTACAAATACCTGAACTCTCAGCTCCAGCTCCCAGCCAGCATAACAGCCTTAGAGAGGATTAATTCATTTAAGAAAAATTGTGTCTATTAACTAGATTTCTGTGTTGAAATATACCATTTTAAAATCTATGTATTTCATGCAAGTTACTGGCAGACTTTTATATGTGTGTCTTCTCTTCCTCCGCACCCAAAAAAACCCCTGGTTTTGAAATAATTGTCCTCTCCTCCCCCCTCTCCCCAAGAAAGCCAGTATTTGGGAATGTACTTACTAAATGAAGGTATTTCAAATCATACTCTGAAACCAGAGAAAGAAAAGCTCAAGAAGAAGGCACAGACTATTTCAGATTCTTTCAAGTTAAAAATTCTAATTGTCAGTGTTTGTGAAGATAATTTCTATCATCCCATTAATTCAAGAAATTAAATAATAAATAACTTTTTAATTGACCTTCACTTCTTGTCCCCTTTGCTCTCCACACTACTGCCCTCCCAAGTCTCCTTCTCTCTCTCCTCCCTGCAAACAAGCTTGTCATAGACTTTCTGAGCACAGACTGGATGACTGTCACCTGTTCCACCAGACTAAAGATTGGCATCTCCTCCCAAGCTTGCTGTGCCAGCCAGAGTCATGCCCCAGCTTTTGCCTTAGTGCCATCCTCACCACTACCAGTTGGGTAACTGCTGCCTCTGTTCTGGCCATGCACTGCCCGCTCTGCTCCAAGGTAGGAGTTCATGTCAAGGCTTAGTAACTTGTTGCTACTAGAAGTGGAAGCTCCTGATCTCCTTCCTTCCTCCTCCTCCCTCCACCCACCCCATGGTAGGTAGTCAGACAGAGGACACCCTGACCACTGGGGTGTGCAAGGGCAGGCAACCAGGGTTTAGCCTGTGGGCAGTCACCTCTTCCTCTGCTTGCTTAATGCAGACCTGGTCTACTGCATGCCCTTTCTTTGTATGAGAAGCCAAATGGCCACAGTCAACTTCGTGTAATTTAAGCATCATATTCAACTTCATGAAATCTCATTTTGCTGCTGACTGGCAGGAATTGACTCAAGTTCACCATTTGCTTAAATAAGTAAGTTTAATGTTACATTAGAAATATCCTCAAATGAAACATAGTTCAACTTCTTGCTTATGCTCCCCACATTGCCTAACTAAACCTGCAACTGTACTTCTGTTGCTCTAGAATCCACCCAGTATGCAAGCAATCCCAAACTTTAATGAGATATAAAGCCTTTCCAAGGATATTAAGATGTATGATCTTATGTCACATTAAGATATAAGGCCATCTAAATATCAGTCTAAGTGCTACTCCTAAATGTAGGTCCAACCTGCTTTTCACAACAGCAAAGGAGAGCTTCCACAAAACTCAGGACATGCCTCTGCAGAAAGGCAGCAGAGCATGTAGTCTGTAAGACTAGTTTGCTCTAGACAGAAATCCAGATGCCATGTGTGTGAGAGAGGGTTGCTTTGGTTTTTATTGTTTGTTTAATGGACAGGACTCTAGCCCTCTCTTGTCACAGGTCTGCCAAAAAAAGAACAGAGATATTCACACAAACCCAAGCTTGCAGATGTCTCAAACAATGACTCAGCAACTAGACCTCTCTTGGCCATCTCACAGCAACTTCAGCACGGCAGAGTAACGTTAGTTCTTCAACAGTCAATCTCTTCTGTAGGTTAAGCAAAGACTGCATAAAGATCATAAAGAAGTATGAAAATCTGCGGAGAGGGAAATAGAACTATAAAGGAAGACTAGACAAAGATGGAAGTAAGAGGGCTAGGGCATGGACGGAGAAAGAGGAGAGGTGACAGCAGAGCAGATAAGTCAAAGCCCTTAGTAACAACCTAAAGGGCTAGACTGTGAAGAAACTGTTAAAAATCACTGCTAATTAAAGACCAGATTAAAAACTGTATCCTTTTCTCCTTTATGCAAGCTACTGCTTCTAGACAGCAGGGATTCTTCTACAGGGAAAGACAAAAAGATCTGACTTTAGAGCTTGTTACTCCTATAAATGATCTATAAATAAGTCTTCTGCCCATGAGGAGTCTCTGAGCTGAGACCCACCCTGAACCACCAGCGCTGTAGTTGAGGGAGCAGCCACAGCACACCTTGTCTTCTGAAGAAGCTGCCTTGTCTTCCCAGAGTGAGTGCCTTGCATGAAGCACCTTTTGGAGGTGGGTAGATGTGTCAACCTTCTTTGCCAGTGCAATTAGATGCGGAGCTGCCTCCATCCAAGCAGGAATCATTGCTGAGCTTTCTGTTCCAACCTGATGTTTGCTGGGGTCTTTCAAAACATCCAGAAATGCGATAAATGATTTACCTTTTCCTAACACAGGGTCGGCTCCCCTCCCACCCCACAATACCTTAAGGGCACAATTAAAGCCTTTGTGGATAACAGGAACACTCCCTGGAGTAGTAATCCGGAAAGATTGTTGGAGCATTTAGAAATCTGAAGCTTATCTTCTGCACCATAAAGAAGGGGATCTGCTTCTGCTGACATCCTAATCTACAGAATTCTATTTAAATTTCAGATAATTCCCAGTCCCACACTAGGAATAAGAGAGGGCTGATTAGAAGTTGGGTGAATCAATATGTGCTGAATGGCCTAGAGAAGTAGGAACATTCGTTTTGGCGCTAATAAAACTGGGAAAGCTGTGGGTGGATGACTAAAAGGAACAAAGGGCTGCTTAACAGCATCGAGCTAGGGTAAAAAGGCCAGGAAGAAAAACACTCATAAAACTTTATGACTAAGATTAGAATGAGATGAGAAATACACTGGAATAAGTGTCAGATCATGAAACACACCACTTAAAGCCTACAGTGAGTCATGTTGACTCCTGCCTTTTAGGACAGGAGGTCTTCCTTGCTGAAAGGGTCAAGTTCCCCTCTTCAGTGCCCCCATGAAATGACTGGTTTCATTCAGTGAATTCATGTGACTACTCAAGGGAGGTCCAACCTTACATTTCAAAGCAAGATAAACATGAAGGCACTGGAACCACTGGTTATTCCAGAGTTATATTAAGAACATCAGCATTAGGAAGAGGGGAAAAAATTACCCAGAGGAGGTTACAGGGCAACAGATGTGCCCTGAAGGACTCAAAACAAGGAGAAAGAGCAACAGCTTCAGCCTTTGGGAAGAGAGGCTGAGCGTTCAACCAAGCCGGAAATGGGACGACCTGGGGCCAAAGCTAGAGCACTTTGTCAGGGCCTGTATTTCTTCTGCCCCTGCTTTATTTGCCCTGCGGCTATATGGAGAACTTTCTCCTCCAAAGTTGTCGATTTGCAAGTCTCATGAGCATTTAACTGGCTTAATAATCTGGGTTTTGCTAACATATGTTTTGAACCACAGCCTCTGCTCATTAGAGGCAATTTTCTTCTAGAACTGTAGAAGGGTTTCAATATTCTGAAGTATTCAGACTTATTAAAAAGATTACTAAAACATTAAAATAAGATTGTTTTCTATTATGTTTTAGAAGCAGCATTCAATATTAAAAACAAATACAGTGCTGGAATAGATACCTAAAGGTGCTTGGTTTTCTGCCTCAATTGCCTTTGCCCCCCTCCCCTATATTTCCCTCCTAGAACATACAATCCAATAACCTTTGGCACTGACAAAAAAAAACCCAAAACGGTAGATCAGAAACAACACTGAGCACAGACATATAATTCCAGGTTCTGTCATAAGGTCATCATGCCCCCTCACAGAGCTTCAATACAGATGTTGATTACTTTTAAAGATTATTTAGAAACTCATTTGGAACACTAACACAGGGCTGCTGGAACTACATAGAAAATC
>NW_009922766.1:0-224 GCF_000696875.1 Nestor notabilis
CCAAGCACCCTGTGCCCCCGCCTCCTTCCTATGGCCACTCAGGGTTCTGGAGAGATGCCCTGACCTCGGCTCTTATCCCCAGGGATGACTGGGCACATGGCGTGAGCCATGGACAGGGCATGGCACTCCTGTCAGCCCCTCTGGACAGGCACCAGGCTGGGAGGTAAGAGCAAGAAAAGCCTCATCCCAGTGTGAGGAAAGGGGCTGGTTTGCCCATGGCAGGG
>NW_009922766.1:270-963 GCF_000696875.1 Nestor notabilis
TGGGCTTTGCAGCGGGCGAAGCTCAGGCTGTTCACACACACACACGCCCCGACACCTCTTGGTTGGTATGGAAACGAGTCAAATTATTGAGGGGAGGAAGAAAGAAGGAAAAAAAAAGGAAAAGGATGAAGCCTGGTGTTAAGGCAACGTCGTTATGGTAACACAAATTATAAAAGTAACTCGGCTGGGGATGTGGCACCTTGCCTCTGGGTGCTGGGGGGTGTGCAGTGTCTGCTGCTCCATCCACGCCTGGGGAAGGGCAGGCAGCATGGACAGGACCCATGGGCAGGGCAGGACCCACAGGCAGGATGGCACCAACGGGCAGCAGGTGCGACGCTTGGGGTGCAGTGCCTGGTGACCAGCCACTGCAGGAGAGGGGACACGGCTTGAAAAACCCATTCTGGGTCTGTTGCCCTTCCCCCAGGTGAGCAGGATCGCTGTGGCTGCCTTGGCTGGCTCTGGCATGAAGCAGGGTGCTGCAGGCTGTGGTTTGGCTTGCTGGGGACGAGCACCCCGTGGCCCTGTGGCAGAGGGAACATGTTTGTCGTGCTGGTAGGGAATGCCTGGACCAATGGGATGGGGATGGGCACGCAGTCATCCCAGGGCACCAATCGTCAGGAAGCCCCATGTGGATGAGGAGGTGCTGGCTGCTGCACGGGAATGTCCCGGCTACCGGATGGGGCAAAGGGACAT
>NW_009922766.1:1260-1522 GCF_000696875.1 Nestor notabilis
CATGCTCTGCTTCCCTCCCCCAGCTCCAGCACAAAACCACACTGGGAGGAAAACCCACACCTGCTCGGAGCAGCGGTGCTGGTGCTCCAGGTCCTGTGGCAGAGCCTGGGTGCTAGAGCACTGCTTGGCTCCCTGCACAGCCAGCTTGCTGGCGACCCCAAATCCATCCTCAGGGACTTTTCCACTGGTGTGGGTGTTTCTGAGGGTCTGGACAAGTGCCCAGCCCATCCCCATGGAGGTTTCCGCCCCAAAAGACCGTTGA
>NW_009922766.1:1538-1963 GCF_000696875.1 Nestor notabilis
AGGTGCTGAGGCCCCTTTGCTCCCTCCATTCTGATTGCAAGTTCTGCTCCTCCAGTTGCTTCACCGCGTGTGGCGCTTCCTGCGCCTGGAGCAGCGGGGCAGTCACCGGGCAGCAGCGCTCGCTTCCTTCCCCAATTACACCCTGCTCCCTTCCTGGCTGGCTCTGGCAGCCTGCGGGCACGGTGCCCAGCCCTGCTGCGGTGGCAGTGGCAGTGCTGGGTCTGGCTCCACACAGCAGCAGCCTGCTGGGGTGGCTTTACTAGAGTGGGACAGGGCCACATCCCAGTCCCGTGTTCCCAGAGGGTGCTATGGTGGGATCAGCGCTGTGTGGGGCGCGGGGTCACAGAGAAGCCGCCCTCCATCCTCCCTCTCATGCTGCTCCCTCCCGCTCGCAGCCACCTCTAACCTGGACGTGGAAAGCAAGC
>NW_009922767.1:0-470 GCF_000696875.1 Nestor notabilis
CCCTGACCGGGCACCTCATGCTGCGCTTTGCCCTTTGTAGATGAAGACGGAGACCTGATCGCGTTTTCCACCGACGAGGAGCTGGAGATGGCGATGCCTTACATGCGGGATGGCGTCTTCCGTGTTTACATCAAAGGTAACGTTGCTCAGCCCCGAAGGGCGGCGGCAGGACTCCGATGTCGTGCTGTGCAGTTGGTGGCAGGGTGCCAAAAATGGGAGAGACAAGCCCCAATCCTTCCCCTTGTCCTTCAAGGGCCTGGTGCAATCGGCAGTGTTTGCGGGGGGAGGTTAAATACAGGGCAGGGTAATACACCAGAATATGAACCCTGTCTGCTGAGGTGGGGCAAGTGGATCACAAGTTTCCTCCTCACCCTATCATCTTGGCTGGCCCAGTGGGAGCCGCTGTTGTCACGTTGGCTCCGTGGAAAAACCAGCCTGGCCCTGGTATCTTTAATAGTCACACCAATGCA
>NW_009922767.1:595-8366 GCF_000696875.1 Nestor notabilis
GGCTCCGTGGAAACACCAGCCTGGCCCTGGTATCTTTAATAGTCACAACAATGCATAAAGAAGCCTTAATTCCAGTGCACTGAGTGCTTAGACACTCCCTAGTCCCTTCTGTTATCGTGGGTATCTGCAGAGCTTTATCTGCAGTCCCTTTAATGAGTCACACAAGCCAGTGGCTGGTGTCCCCGTTTTTGCTCCTGGCATGTCTTCCTGAGGCCCTCTCCTGAAACATTTTGTTCTTGTAGAGCTTAGGAAGGTAGGATGAGAAGCCAAACTCAGTAGTGCAGTACTAATCCCTAACAGTCTCTTGGCATGTTTATTTTAGATAGGCATGCTCAGTTTGAGGAGCAGGTATCTTTGTGAAACCCCTTTGCACTTGGTTGAAGTTCTCTTATATGCTGCCCCCCCCCATCTTGTGTTTGGCAGCCAGTGTAAAAATAAACTGACCTAGTAAGTCAATACTGCTCCAACACGAACTGTTTGTGCTTCCTTCTCCTCTGCCTGATTTCCAACCTTTAAATAGTAACCTGTTCTTGATGCAAAGTTTCCTTTCCTTAATAGAGAAAAAGGAGTGCAGGCGGGAGCATCGCTCGCAGTGCAGCCAGGAGCCCCCCCGTGACATGGTGCACCCCAACGTGATCTGCGATGGCTGCGAGGGGCCGGTGGTGGGTGCCAGGTTCAAGTGCACTGTCTGCCCAGACTATGACCTGTGCAGCACCTGCGAGAGTAAAGGCATCCACAAAGAGCACAACATGGTGATGTTCCAAAGTCCGCTGCTGAATCCATTTGAGGTGAGTGAAATCTGGAGGGGAACTACTGAACTACCTCAAATTTAAGTCCTGAGTTTTGGTTACTCAGAATGTGGCTGTGTGAACAGTCACATGAACTCTGTTCTTTACAGTGGATTCCCCGAGGACGCTGGCTCCGTAAGATGCGGCATGGTGTTCCCCCCTTCCCATGGATGCACTGCTGGGGATACCCTGGCCCTGCTGCTCCATGCCAAAACTCTGAACAAGCCCAAGCCAGTGCTGCAGCTGCCAGTCCACCCGCTGCGGAAGGTAAGAGGAGATGCCCTGGTAAGCAGCGTGGTGGTGGAGCCAGACTAGCTGAGGTTCTACAGTGGAGGGTAGAATCTGGGTGGAAAAATAGACATAGGAACTAATCTAACTTGCTTGAAATAATTAGTACCTTTCAGAATGGGATTATTTTAAGGCATGCTTGGATCCATGCAGTCAATGAGGATGCAGATAGAAGAGAGTATCTGGAACCAAACCAAGCCAAGCTGTTAGGTCAAGCATGTCACTACTCCAGATCTGCCTTTCAGCATGGTTAATGAGCCTTAACAATGCTAATGCCACTGGCTTTCTGTCCCAGAGGTAGCTCAGAGTTGGATTTTTGTCTCTATGCTGCTGTTGCCAGTGTATATGAGTGACTGGGAACGAGCACCAAGATCGTGCTCGTTTCCCTCTGAGCTTCTATGTGTGCTAACAGAAATTGTTTTTCTAGAAGCTTCTACTAACAGCCAGCCTCAGGACCCCAATGTCACCTTCTTAAAGAATGTTGGGGAGAGCGTGGCAGCTTTTCTGAGCCCCCTGGGTAAGTGACTTAGTTTGTTATCCCAATCCCTGAGACTGGCTTAAAAGTCCTTTTAACAGCAGCACGCAGCTCCTGGGACTGAAACCAGAACTACCTCATCCTACTAAGCCTCAAAGGCTTAATTTATTCCTGGTACTAATAATGCCTAGGCTTAGAACAGCCGCTCAGGACCTTCTCAGAGCCCTCCCCTTGGGAGGAAATGAAAGATTTCATTAAGATGTCACCACGGTAACACTAGTGTTAAGTCAGTGGTGACTCAGCTCACGCAGACATGGATAACTTCTGCCCTGACCCTCTAAATATATGGCTTATCTAAAGGATAAAGGATGACTATTTGGTGCTTAACTATTCCTTGTTTAAAGAATGCTTTGTACTTTTAATTCACACATGTAACATAGCAAACTGCATGATAACAGAAAATTTAGAGTGTTCAGACCAGCACTGATCCAGGCTCATTTAGGACCAAGCTTCGGAAAAATCTCTCTAAAACTTTCTCCATCTCAAATGCACTTCTAGGTATTGAAGTTGATATTGATGTGGAACATGGAGGACAGAGAAGCAAAGTGACTCCTGCTTCTCCCAATCAAGAGAAGAGCAATGCTGAGTCAAGCAGTGGTGCTTTTAACCAGAACGTTCAGACCAAACCAGACTGGAATAACACACAGCCTGCTACAGAAGTAAATGCTGTTGCAGAGCAGATACAAGACATGGTGATAGATCCTGTGCCCACACAAACAGAAGATGGCAGCTTCCAATGCCAGGTACAAGAACTGACACTAATTTACTAACTTGCTTGCTGAAGCTTTACTAAAAAGGAAGGTCATTATTTAGCATGCATTGTGGGATTGAATATTAAGATACCATCAGATTAAGTGATACACAGCACCTTTGCTTTACAGATTTACAGCAAAGGTGGTGGGACTTCTTGTGGAAAGGCAGATAGCAGGAGCATGCAACCTACCTGGAAGGCACTGCAGCATCTGGAGACTCTTTCTTTCCATTTCAGGAACAGAGTGAGTCCAGCAGTTCATCAGGGGGTGATGAGGACTGGACCCATTTATCTTCCAAAGAAGTGGATCCTTCCACAGGTGAACTTCAGTCCCTGCAAATGCCAGAGACGGATGGTCCCAGCTCCCTGAATGTATCTCGGGATCCTCCCCAGCCAGGACCTACAGGACTGCGGGAAGCTGCACTCTACCCACATCTCCCACCAGGTATGAGTGTGCACAGGCTTCATGGTGAGACTCATTTTCACTTGGGAACTGCCAACTTCCCTGACGTAAGCAGACCTGCTCTTAGAGATGCTAGAAACCAAGGTCACATAAGGTACAGCTAAACTTGTCTGTAACTTTGTTAGCAGGCATGGCAGCTCTTGTACCCTGTTAGAGACAGACAGCTGGTTCTCCTCTTGAATGTGTGCAGCTGAGTCTTACTAAGATTTCTAACCTTAGACTAATATGCCATTTGGGCAAAATGAAAGAAGGTGTTATCCAAAATCACATTCTTGCTGTGGGCTCTTCAAGAGAGCCTTTTAATGCAGAATGTGGACTAGTACATCATGTGGCTTTAAGACAGCATTATTTTGGTTGGAGCCAGTAACAGCGTACAAGGCCACTTAACCTAGATCAACAGCGCAGAGCCCTGCAGCAAGGCCAGCTGAGTCTGGCTTGGCTATTTTCTTAGCTGGTGATATATCTCATCTCAAAACATGTCCCTCCCAGCAGACAAAGGGGAGCATGTCTCTAGCTTTTAATCAGCTATGCTAGACTTACCAGGATTAGTGCCAGCCTAGCTAATGTGTGGTATTAGCCTTGGCAGGTTTGCCAATTACATGAAATACTTCAACTTTAAACTATTCCTCTCTTAACAGAAGCAGACCCTCGCCTCATTGAGTCTCTGTCCCAGATGCTCTCCATGGGTTTCTCTGATGAGGGTGGATGGCTCACTCGACTCCTGCAGACAAAGAACTGCGACATTGGGGCAGCACTAGATGCCATCCAGTATTCCAAGCAGCCACCTCACTTGTAGTGATCTGTGTAACACAAAGAAAGCACTTTCCTCCTAACTGAAAGCAGACAATGCAGTGCAACTCACTCACTGGTTAATCTATCTTCCTGCTAAGAGTTTTCTGTCTCATGTTTCTCAGTGCTTGTAGAATGGAAGGAAAAATAAATACTACTTCCTGTAATGAGTCTGTGTGAGTAGTTAACTATCCACATTAAGAGTGGCGGGACTAGGCTAAGGGCATGTGATTTCAGCAGGCAGCTCCTTATGCAAGGGAGGCAGCCCAGGGCTGTGGACTGCCTGCCTTTCTGCACATACCTCTGGGTACCCTTAGGGTTACACTTCTGAAGAGAAATCGAATGCTTTGCTGGCTCTGAAGCCTGCTCTGGAAGAAAGGGTTGCTAAGGGAGATCTCAACAACGAGGTAGTACACGGGAGAAGAGCTGTAGTTTGTAATGGAGAGTTAATTACAGAATTTAATTGTACTGGCCAAGAATCCTTGGAGCCTGGGCAATTTCTTCCCCCAAGCTGACCTACTTCCCTCCTAATTTCTAGCTGATGAGGCTGATAGATAACACTCCATATCCTTAATCCTTTGCCCCTTGCAACAGTTTCTTTCCCCTTCATGTCCTTCCACCAGAC
Source organism: Nestor notabilis (assembly GCF_000696875.1). Taxonomy (NCBI): domain Eukaryota; kingdom Metazoa; phylum Chordata; class Aves; order Psittaciformes; family Psittacidae; genus Nestor; species Nestor notabilis. Next base: position 4,835 of record NW_009922767.1, read on the forward strand.
ACAGCCATGCAGCAAGTAAACAGCTTTAATAGTGCAGTTCTGTAAGGCTTACAATAAACCTTGCCTCAGTACTTGGCATACCAACAACATTACAGAGACAAGAAAGCAATGCCAAACATGCCTGAGCTTATCAGAGATCATCATCAAACTCATCATCTGTGCAGAAGAGGCGTTCACGAGAACCTGTGCTAGGCTTTGGTCTAGTGTTACAGTTAACAAAGGTGCTTGCCCTCCTTGTGCTATCTGAACAGCATCTTCCTGCAGTGGTGCCTATGACACCAGATCCTGCCCTTATCATTTGGCTTTGAGGTTCTTTGAACAACACATCCTCCCCAGCTGAGCAACTGGTGCTGGGCACCATCGTGCCAGGCAGTTTTGAGCTAAGCTGCTCATTGCTAGCAACACACTTCTTAAATTCAAAACCCGTACCTTGAGGTAGAGTTCTTTGGGCCTGTTCTGAGCATCTATTGGCCATACCAGCACCTGCAGGAGTGGTGCTGTGCAGCCCCAACCTTCCACCGCCCTCCTGTGGTGATAAGGTGATCCTGGCTGCATTTTCACTATAGTTACCAGAATGTGAGAGAAATTTTTCCCACTTTGAGGGTTTGGTACAAGCAGTTGGGGTTGGTGTATTCTCCGCAGGCACTATGGACTCACAGACAGCAGGAACCACGCTGTGTCCACAAACAGCATCTCCATCATCTTGGTCAGGCACTGCTACTAAACATTTCTTGTGCTGTAAGAAGAAAGAGAGCTGGGTTATAAATCCAGAATGCACAGAAGCAGGCAAAGAAAGAGCACTCAAGTCCTTCAAATGCACCCACATCCTCATCAGCCCTCTGAGGCAGAGCTGAGGTGGGTGCACTGCGTGGGCCTATGAACTCTGGGCTGTGGAGACTCAGGCCAACTTCACTGACGCTGCAGATAATCACAGTAACCTCAATGACTGCATTACTACACAGGTGCCACTGCTCAGTAAGGCAGAGCAGCACAGATTGCAGCTGTGCTGAGGGAGGAATCCGGCTCAACCACTCAGCCTACACAAGGTGGCATTGTTTTTACCTGACTAAAAACTCTCAGAGAGAAACTCCTGACAATTTTTTTCTCCTCCCCAATCATTCAAATAGAAGAACAGAGGAAAACTCATAAAACCTCAAAATTATGATGACGTAAGAGAGGTCAGGACAACACTGTTTTGTTTTACTGGTACGAAGCATCTTCTACAACTAAAATAACCAGTTTTAACCTTTTTGGCTCGGTAGGCAAGCTGGGAAACTTCATCTTCTTCAGCATACTCCTGAGCATCACTGGAGAAGCAGCTCTTCTGGTGTCTCCTAGCCAAGAAAACCATTCACAAAGAGACTGGTTAGCTCCACTGTGATTTTTTTTTTCACAAGGCACCAGAAGTGTTCATAAAATGCATGGCTCTGTCAGTAAGAGAGGTTTTATCCCCAAATACCAAATCCCTACTCAGCTCAGGTCATACACTGCAACCTGTACTCTGTTGAGCTATCAGAGCTGAGCTACGTCCCACATCTCCAAACCAAATGTCACCGCTCAGGGGCAGGAATTACCAAAAATGAAAGGTCTTTCTGTACCTTTGGTCTTCCACAGTGTTCTTCCTCCGGGAACAGAACTGTTGCCTTTCTGTACCTGCCTCCTCCTCCCCATCTTCCCGATCTTCATTGTCCTTGTCCAAATATTTACTCCACCGACTGACTTCTGCCCTTCCCTCCTGTAAGATTGGAAAATGACTGAAAACAGCAAAATACAGACTTCTCATTTTTAGCATTGTTATGTATGTGCTGAATGCCTCAAATCACAAGTCAGTTTAGGACATGTTCCTGTGTCGTGTTCCTAGGTTCAGCACCCCAGTGGAACAGAGAGTTTCTGTATACATCTTGTTCTCTCTCTGATTACATACACTATCTATCTTAGCTGTCTGAACCCTTGTAAAGGGATCACTGACTTCACTGTGATTCACCTGGGTCAGTATGGCTTGGTATTTACCTCAGCTTTGAAGGTATCTTACCTGCTGGACCAAACTGTCTTCATGTTGGGCTGCTGTGTTTTTGCTGTCATTTACAGAGTCTTCTACACACCTAAAACAGAGGTTTAGAGTTTCTAGGACCCACTTCTCTCTGATGAGTTATAATTTTCAAATCACCTGTTTGTAGCACAAGGGATTAGACAGGAAGCATGGATAGGTACTCCAGATAGGAAGCATGTCAGAAAAATAAAGGATCTATAGAAAAGCAGATGTTAAATTAAGGATTTGCAAGATATATTGCCCAAATATATGAAAATACTAATTAGATAATAGCTTTCTATAGAAACTTTGTAGTTTCTATACAAACAGAGTAGCAACTTTGATCTAAAGCTGCTAATCATGAAATGATAAATTCTAATTCCTCACAACTAGGGAAGTAACAGCGTGTCTTTGGGACAACAGCTTTAACCCACTAATTATATCCCAAGCTACCATGGAAAAGGGGAAGTTATTTCACAATGTTTTCAATTTCACAATGTTTCGAGACTGGAAATAACAACCCTTCTTGATAAAGTGAACAAACAAGGAGTTTTCTTCCCAAAGCTCAACCCTGAAGCACTGCACTTACACAACTCAGTTATCTAACAAGCTTTGACTGATTTCTGAAAATAACCTTGAGTCAAAAGGAAGCTGGAGCAGGTCAAGACCGGTTCAAGATCATGCGATTTGTAAACAGATTCAAGAATGAAATAAACAGGAAAGTGCTGCTCAGATTTTCCAGCCAATCAGGAATTAACACCCAAATATTTGCACTAAACAAGTCTTTTTTTATCAATAGCAGCAATTACTTAACAGATTCCCAGTGTGAAACCCCTGAATGCCAGCAGTTAGGCAGCATCAGAGTGGGGGGTGTTTTCTCTCTGCGGATGCACCTCTGCACTGATGTCAGTCTGCTGGATGGACATTTGCACAGTCAAGCACTAAATGAGAAAGGCAATCAGAAAAACCCTTCCAAAACCAAACTCTATTGCATGTATTGCCACGGGTGAAGTCCTGAGCAACACACACTATTGATCAAATAAACTTACCTTGTCAAAAGAAATGTGTCAGGACACTAAACCTGACGAGATGAGATGATGATAGAACTGGCATGTGCCATGGCTTTACAACAGGACAGAAAACCTTCCCATGAGCCCAAATCAGGCAACAGGCACCCAAGCTGTGAAGAGATGCCCATCAACTGGCACAGGTAACTGAACGAGCAGACAAAGATTAAACACGGTACCGAGATGTCCACCCGAGTGCTTCCTCTGCCTCACCCTGCAGCAGGTTTAGCTTCTGGACATGGCGCCTACAGTCCAGGGCAGACCCTTGGCCATAAAGCTGCAAACAATGAGAACAAGGCTTAGGGGGCAGCCAGACGGAAACACACGACCAGCGGCTCCACCCCAGGTGATTTAATTAGCGGAGGTGCTAATTACAGCCAGCACAGGCCGCGGGGGCCGCCCCCGGCCCGGCCCCTCACCTTCTGCACCGCCTGCC
>NW_009922768.1:0-63153 GCF_000696875.1 Nestor notabilis
CACCCTCCTTGGTGGGGCTGTCGAGCAGCGCTTTGCCTGGTATTTCCGTACTTTCTCTTATTTTCTCGTGTTTTAATTAATCTTTATTTATTTTTCCTGACGTGGAAGCGGCGTTGTGCCGTTTCTGCAGTCCCCGTGCCCCTGGTGCCCGGGCAGGCTCTGTCGGCGGGTCCACGCTCCCTTACACGCTCATTCCACACAGGTGTGCACTTCCACCAGTTTTCAGCGCACGGTGTCACCGGTGTTTGTACCTCGGCTCATTTCAGCTACTGCTCTAACGTACCGTGTTTCTTCTTTCAGTGAAAAGCGCTTCTGTCATAATCCTCTGACAATAGCCCTTGTTCGGGGAGGGAGGTATCATCTGCTAAAGTTTTATACATTTAACATTCATTTGGTGTGAGAGCAGAATAACTAACCGCTTTTCCTTGCCTGTTTCTTTGTAGGGAGAAGCAGAAGTTTTAACCATCTTCTCGTGGCATCTGGCTTTTTTTTTTTTTTTTTTTTTTTTCTTCTTTTTTTGCGAAGAGGAGGTAAGGTTAACGTCATGTAAAATTACCCTCTTTATTTCTGATGTTCTGTTCGTTTCGGGAACTGTGGTGAGTTCAGGCATACTTTCATTCATTGCAGCGGAATACCAGAGCCGATTAATAAACGGGAGCCATAGGACTCTTGTGCCATCAAGTGTCTATCAAACCAACATTATCGCATTATGCCACTGTTATATTCTTTGTAGTTTCAAAGGAACTGTAGATAATTATTCAAGATATTGAAACATTTAGTTTATAGTTCTATTGCTGTGGTTGTCGCCTTCACTTTGTATCAACTTTGAGGCTCATTTCTTAAGGATGTCTTTATTTTCTGCTTTATTTGCACATTGATAGCTCAACTGAATGACTAGTCACAGCAACTTTTAACTCCCATAGAAGCATATTAAAATGTGAAAGCCTAAGACTAATCTGCTTTTCAGGAATTTTCAGCCTTTTGATCGAAGGAAAATAAGAAGTTTGTTTCAAGGCTCTTGTTTATGTAGTTCTGTCAGTTTTTACAACAAATGCATGGGGCTTCAGGATTCGTTTGCTGCTTTTCATTTTTACTGAAGGTGTGTGCATTTGAAGGTATGGATAAATTCTTGATATCAGGTGTTTGCTTTGCAGCTACCAATGAAAAGATGTAAGTGCAAGTTGATATTAGAATTCTGTAATTTATATATTTTTATCATAATTCATTGGAAGCTAAACCATTAATGCAATAGAAGAAACATTTAGCATTAAGTTCTCACCTACTGATGGGTAGGATTTACGGGCTGGTTGCGCACTCTTTGCTTGATTTAAATTAAAGGCCTGTGACTTTAAGTTCAGCTTGTATAAATACATAATTAAAGTCATTGTTTTTATAGCCTTCAGTCTGCTGGGCTGGTCCTGCAAAGCTGTTTAAAATGGTCTTTGCTTACTGTAGTAGTAGAAATCCAGTAGGGTTTTAGACACAAGGAGAACCTGCATTTGAGATGACTGCACAAAATGTGATGACCCAAAGTGTAGCAGTATTTGAACTTGCATATTAGTTTCTCTACACTGGTTTCATTTGCATAATTTCATTTAGGGTGTGCAAACATATGTGGTACAGCATAAAATAGCTTAATAAATTAGCACATGAACATAGAATGGGGATCAGCTGTGAACATTTTCTTTATGGTAGGGAAAAAAAAAGCAGGGTTATCTTGAACGTAACAGTAAGTTCCATTTTAAAAGTACAGCCATTGGTGGGCTTTTACTGTGTTTTGTTTGCAGGTGACTTGTAGTGGATGGAGTTAAACTTGGGTATCTTAGATATGATACACCTTAACTTAATTACATTAATAGCTACTTTCTGATGAAACTTCAAAATCTAGCAATCCCAATTTTATTGCAGTCTTTAAAGATCTAATCATTCTGGTGTGCATTTGAGATGTAAAACTTAGTGCAAAGAGAGGCAACAGATTGGTTCCATCATATGATTTTGTTGGGGTTTTTTGAGAGTACTTAAAAGATTATGATGGATAATGCTGTCTTGCCAAAGAATGCCGACACAGGTGTTCATCATTATCTTAATTAAGATCCTGAGAAAATGTCATCTTTCGGCATGAATTATGAAGGGAGATGCATTAGGAGATCATTTCAACTCTTTTTTTCTTTTTACAGGAGTAGATGAGAAGGAGGCTGTTTTCTCAAAACCTGTTTGATATTTCTTTATCGGAATACCTGACTTTAGACACTTACTGAGTAATTTGTTTCTCCACTTCGATTTGTGAAGGTATTACTAAGATGTCATGTATGTGATGTTAAAAAAAAAAACAACCCTCTTTAAAAAAAAAACCCTAAAACATAATCCCCCTCACTCTGTTGTGTTTAAAGGTGTCCCTGTAAACAAAACACTAAGGCTCAGATGGTAGTGGAAATTGCTGCTGAAAACACCTGCTAAGAGGTGTTTTATACAGTATATTTAAAAGTATTAACAACTCATAACAGAGCAAAATAAATACATGTGACTGACTATTCATCTTTTTAATTAAGCATGAAGAGAAAAAGATTTCCTTTTCTCACCTTTGCACTACAATGGAAGTAAAACTAATTATATGCAAAGAGGAGGGAGGGGCTTATGTTTTTCTACGTTAATTGATTACATTAGCTGAGCAAGAATTAAAAGAATGCGTCTAAAATACTGGCTGAAGCACTGGCAGTAAAACTTAAGGCTGCTTTCCTGCAGGTACCTCCTCATCTGCATGTTGCTGCTGGCTTCCCAGGATGAAGTGCTGGGAGTTACAGGGCCAGTATGTGCAGTGGAAGTGCTGGTGGCTCTTAGCCTAGGTGAATGATCTTGGGGAGAGCTCTGCAGGACACCCTCGGCTCCTTTGTTCTTTCTTCTGGCTGCACTTACTATTTGTTAGCACTCTCTGTTCCATCTGAGACCAAGGTATAAGTTTGCAAAGACCTAGACTAACTCTTCTGTGTTTAGCAATTGGGTATTAGGGAGCCTAGATAGACCTTTTTGATTGAGTTTGATTTCTTTTTTCAGCAAGCTTTTCTATGTAATTTCCCCCTCCCCCCCCACCCCCTAAAAGAAATCTGATTATTAGTCCGTGTCCTTTTTTAAATTGCATCTGCAAACCTGTTTAGTATGTGGGATAAAACCATACACAGAAGTGCAGCTGGCAGACCTTTTAAGCACCTAGTTACTGTATTGAATATGTAACTACACAGACCTTGGCAATATCATGGGAGAACCTGAAACTATATTTCAGTTTTCTTACAGTTTCCTGTAATTAACTTAAATGGCATGATTTGCTTGAATTTGTTGGTATAATATGGACGAAGTTAGCAATGTCTTTAGGGTTTCTTTTGCTTAAAGTTCCATGGGCATACATAGAAAATAGACTCTCTTAATGATTGACTTTAGTGGAAAAATTGAAAAACTGCACTCTTTCATGTCTAAACAAGTTTTTCACTTACAACAAACCACATCTACTGTTATTTGGCTCCTTACTGTGAAAGAGGAACCCCTCAGCCAGAAGGATGGCTGTGGCTCCCATGCTGTTCTGTAGGACGTGCATATGCCCATAGCTTTCCATAGGGTGGCAAACTCCCTTTCAACCACAGGCGCTGCAGCGTGATGGGAGCTCCTGTAGCCAGAATGTGGCCTCTAGTGTGGATGTGAGAGGTGGGTGACTTTAAATAGCAGTGTTGTGTTCAAAAGGGTTTGTGTTTTATCTACTTTACTTACATATATTTCCAGTCCTTAAGACCAGTGTTTGCGAGAGCTCAACATTACCTCTCTGAGAGAAATGTAAAGCCAGGTAGCCTTCATAGCCTTACACCCAAAGAATTCTTGTTTTAACAGTTCATAATTTCTGATTTTTATTACAGTTTCTTCAGTTTTGTCCTTTACTGTGGATAAAGCAGATGCAAGTGATTCTTGAAGCTGTTTTCTGCAGATTAAGGTGAACGTATTTGTAAAGCCAGCATACTATTTTAATATTTTTTCAAGTATATACCATTGAAGAAAAATTAAGCTAATCAGACCTTTCAAGGTGAATGCAAGTCATCATAACAGAGCTTACTATACTAATAAACTTGTGACTGATCACTCTCCTATTCCTCCCTAAGGAGATGCTTCTTCCTGAGCTATTTTTATTCCCAACAGAGCAAAACTTAGCTTTTTCTTTCTATAAGCACATCTTTTTCACAGTATTTCTCAGCATTTCTATCGCAGATCAAGAACCCAGCATTTACTTCTGAAATATTCTCTGCTGACATCCACAGAACTTTTCATGCCCTTCAGATTTAATTTTGTATAGAATAATGCATGGTATAATATGTAGGTCCTCTGTTTTCAATTAAGCTGTATTAGGTAACTATGCTCTTCTTTCATATCCTGTAGCAAAGTATCAATATCCAGATGGCAGTGTGCTGGGATAAAATAGCTACAGGCTTGGCTGCTACTGTAAAGCCAAGAACTAGCATTTTAGCCTGTGTGATAAATAAAACTGAGGTTGCGACTCTTGGTGTATTGGAGTTGCACTAAATAATGCTACAGAGCTGTTTATTACTGGTTTCATTGGATAATATGCTGCTATAAAACCTGCTTGAAGCTTTTATTAAGAGTACTCTGTCATTATAAAAAGGTGCCTACAACTTCTTTATGATATTGATGGTGCAGGAATTACTTTGTGCTGACTTTCTGCCTGTTGTCTGGGGAGGGCCTTACCCTCTCCCACCTTCTGTAGGCATTAGGATCCATAAATATCTCCTGGGAAGAAAATGGCTCTGTAGAGCCTAGGTTTCAAAAGATATTCTGAAGGGTTTTTTTTTTTTCTCTTTGCTCTTTCTGAAGTTTATGTCAGTATTTAATTTTTTGCTTCCGTTAAAATTCAGCTGACGTTCTCTGTGTTATAAACTGTGCTACTGTGTCCCTAAGTAAAACATAACCCCAGTCCACCCAGATAACTGTCTGAGAGAAGGCTACAGAAGGGCCTAGAGACTTTTGTACTGGTTAAGAAGATGATGGGAAGACTTCGTAGTAGGGAAGGATCTAGGACTCTTGAATCCTGGGCTTGTTTTCTTGTTCAGTTTCTGGCACTCTATGGCCCAGATCTTTTCCTGTAACCTCTGTGCCTCTGTTTACCTAACTGCAACCCTCTGCTTTCCTTGGAAATCTTCACGTTTTAAATTGGTGTCCATACATAATTTGTTAGACTGTTGTGCTTTCGAGCAAAAGGAAGTTATTAATGCTGTTACTGGATTGTTAGCTAAATGCCATTAAATTTCCATATTCTACAGATCTTTGATGTTCATAGGCACCTGTCTGTGGTGCATCTCTCTGAAAATGCAGAATTGAACTCCATCCAGTGGGATGTGGTACTAATATGGTGTCTGTGGGATTTAACAAACATGCTAGATCAACAGGTGAAGAAACCATTGCATTGTTCAGTCTGTAATCCTTATTTGTGAGAGAAACCTGCTATCTAAATTAGTGACGAATACTTTCTTTTTGTTCTGTTTCCTTATTCTCCATATGTCCATTTTTTGCTTTTATAGGTTGCACCCAAGAGCAGAAGCAGTGAGGTCCACGATGGGAAAAATGAATTCAGCAGTCCTTCCTATCTTGTACCCGCCTGAGTGCAGGAAAAGACCTCATACAAAGCAAGAATGCATGTGGGCTTGCATCTCTTTTTAACCATATTAAATCCAGTTCAGAGTTAATGGTAAGTAATTTGTTTTGTGTATGCTATGATTCCTTAAGTAAGGCATTACAGTAGTGGCACTTTCCTTTGTGTTATTGAGTTCTGTCTAACAGAATGCAGAATTAATGTTTCCAGACACATTAGCTTTAGTCCTGTTTCTGTTAAGAAAATCGTGGTGCAGGTGACAAGCATTGTAAGAATTGTCTTTTTCTTTCTTTTTCATCCTCTCTAGATGAGCTCAGTGAGACTGGTTTAAACATTGCTGAAGAAGGGAAGAACAGAGTTGGAAGGCAGGAGCTATCTCAAAGCAGGATTCTTCTTTCTGTAACACCCAAACATGAAGACTTTACAAATTTCATTAGGTAGAGTATTGATAATAGTGTAATATCAGTAATATTGCATGATGTAATATTGCACAGCTTTATTGTTCAGTGATCATTTGCATTAAGTAAATGCGCGTATGCTAGTGGCTTAAATGAACATTATGACTGAGAGCAGTAAATCAGAAAGGTGGGTACTAGAGGAAATTCTACTAGGTTTTTTTACGCCAGTGTTGTTTTTCAGCACTTTCTATAACCTTTAGTTCTTTTTTTTTCTTGAGAAGGATTAAATGAAGAAAAATACCTTTTCATTCAAGAAACTGAAGCTTGTTCAACTTCTTAACCAGAAAGGCTTCACAGTCCTCTTAGCTGCTGCAGCATCTTAATGCTTTGTCCAGCAGAATATAGCACTCGTAGTGCTGACCCACGAATGTAATCATCTGTAGTGCCACAGCGTGTGCTGCTTTTTCTTCTTAGGGCTTCCCTTGTCGGGAACAGTTGTGAAACGTCTGCTGTGGCACAGCCCTCTCTGACCTCTTGCATCTAAGGATGGAATTTGCGAGTCTTTTGCTGTCTGGAACTTGTGGGAGCTCCCTCCTGAGCCCAATAGTTCTCAAATATTGCACGAAAGGATCTGACAGTGTTGTCTGGGAGATGTGACTGGCTTAATTATTATTAACATTTATTAAGTGCCTTACAATGGAGGGGAAGAGTCATTGCCTTCATTTTTACAAATAGGAGAACTGGCATGTAGGAAGAATGGATCTCTTCTATCTTCTGTGATTCTTGACCCAACTAATTAGGTGATTGTCATGAGAAATAACAACCTGGCTCAGGGGAATGGCACTGGGGAAGGATGCCGACATGTTCAGTGTGGCACACCACTTCTCCCTCCAGAAAGGCTTAATGCAGTAAGCAGGGTCTTCCCTCTGTGAGTGTCAGTTGGCCAGTGAGAAGATTTAAAAAGGCTGATGAGCCTGAGGCTGTCTCTCTATCAGATAGCTTCATTATAGATCTCATCCAGGGAAGAAGTGAGGTACTGCAACTCATTTCTAGGAGCTACTCTTGTTTTTAGCGATTACTCACCGTCTGCCTCCTCCTGCTTCCTTTCACAATAGAGTGGCCTTTCCCCAGGATAAGCTGATTCACTTCACAGCTGGCATTTGCAGTTTCCCTGCACTTAGTTAGCCTTTAAGGCAGTAACAGTTTCTTCTGGGGTAGGAATTTAGTTTCTCTTTTTATTTTTTAATAGTTTATTTTTCTAAGAATGAGAATCTGCCCAGCTGTTACAAACAACAGTGGTTTTGATGTGCATCAATAAAGAATTAGAGATGTGTGTTTTCCATGTAGAAGACAAAGAGACTTAAAGCCTGCTTTAAAGGAAGGTAAACCTTGGAGAGGTTTACTTAGATGTACAGTATCACCTATTCTTTCATTTTTAAAAACAGTACTAAGGGATTTTATTTTTTTTTTCCAAGAAAAGAGAAAATAATTTAATCTTTTTGATTGCATTTTTTCCTTAGTCTCACAGTTGTGAGATAAATGTTCAGAAATATGAGTTGATAAGTTTAATGTGATTAAAACGAATATGTGATAACGGGCTCTGAATGTTAAAGATTAAGAGCTCAAATTATAGACTCTGGAGTGAAACACTCCATGAGCATTTGGGAATTTTGTTTGTGCAAGGAGTGCGGGCATAGGCCCACGGTTACAGTTGAACGCTTTCATCCCATCTGCTGCTTTTTTGTCTTGACTGATCTGCCCAGAAGTCTCTCAAACACTGTAGTGTCAGGGTAAAAATGTCATGTGGGGTGAGGTGGGGGGATAAATGGGGAAATAATTTCAGGCCAAGAATTAGTGTTACTCTATAAATATAGATTAGTTTTACACAAATGATTCACATTTACAAAGATCAGTTTATAGCATTTTGACTGCACAGTAGTTAATTCTTTATGTATAAATTGATTCTTTATACAGATATAATGCTATATACAACAGTTAAACTCTTTGAGTACAAGTTGAAAATATATTATAAATTAATTTATGTAGGTTAAGACTTTCTTTCTGCAGTACTTCAAGGTGGCTACCTACGCTGAAGTTGAGTCTGTGCTTAATGAAAATTAGATGTGAAATGTAATACGTGGAGGACAAAGAAGCATTGAAATCCTTATTGCTTTTAAAAAGACAAAGGTACCTCAGATAATTCTCCTTTCTTAATCTCTTGAGAATCTGATTTGTAGTTCTGTTAAGATCAACTTGGAATGAACAAACTAGACGTATTTGAGAAGCAGTGTTAGTACCAGATATTACTGCTCACTTTTTGTGAAGTCTACTTTTGTTCTAAAACACTTTGCATTTTAAGAAGCTAATTTATAGACAGTCTTCCATTGAGCAAGAAAAGCATCTTGGACTTTGTTGAACAGACAAGCCTAACTGTTAGATCTGTGAAATTTGCTGACGTTGCAACCATTTAAATCAAGAGTTTGTTTACATACTAGCAGTGGCATTTCTCTTCCTCTTCCTTGTGGTTTTGTCCAACTGGATGTTATGAGTGGCAGTTGCAGTGACTGCTAAGTGTTTAAATGATGACACCATTATGTGAAGTGATTTTGAAATGAGAGATTCCAGCCAAGAATTACATCTGCTCTCATCTCCTTCAAATCATACTCTCTGGCTGTGCAGATTATGATTGATTTGTTTGTGACAGATTGCAGGAAACAGTCATTGATTTTTCAATATTTTACCTTAAAATTATTTACAGTTGTAACCAAGGGGAGGTATTTCCATGGGCTGTCGGCCCCTGAAAGACTGGGATAATATTCCCTGCTCCCTGACAAGACAAATTACCCGTAATGAGTGCAGTAGCTGAAGGGTATACTTTTATTTTAAAATATGTCAATAACCCCAGTGACTAAACGAATATTGATTCAGCATAATGAAGCCTGAGTAATGTGAAAATGAGCTCTTCAAGGAGCATGGTAAAGACTTTCTTTTTAGCTTGTAGCAAGAAGCTTTTCATTCTTTACTGTTAGGTAGTTGAAATGTGCAATCTTAAACAAGTCATCTTTAAGCAGTAGTAATACGCAGAATAATGTAACAATAGAACTTGGGGGGGGGGTGTTTTCTTTTTTCTTTCTTTCCCCTCCACCCCAAGTTCTTTCTATTCAATGTGTTTCAGAAGATCAGACATTTAAAGAAAAAATACAAGTTATCCAGGGCAGAGATAGAATTACTATTGTGGTTAGTGTGTTTTGCAGTAGTATTTTTCAGCCAGCCTAATGGCATTATTAAAGTGTATTCTGCATATATGGGCATGGAAATGTATCTAAATAAACTGTAGATTTAATTTCATACTATTGATTTCTTGGACATACTGATGTGTGTTCTATGTGATCTGTCCAATATTCTTGTCCTTTAACAATTTAGAATAGCTGGCTTATGAGAACCTAGATATATAGTGTTATAAAACTTAGTTATCATAGTGCACATTTTTCTTTGCAGTGCCTTGTAACACTGCATGTTTCTTGCCAAATGAGAATTTTCAAGTAGTAATTCATTTAAATTACAGTAATTTATGCAGTGCCATAGGTGTGGTGTGGAAAAGCATCTAATAGATTAATACGAATACACTTCAATTGTTCAGGGTAAGGATTAGATTCAAGACCATGTTGAGGTACAATTTTTTTAACACTAAAAATATTGAACACGAAGAAAAAACCCCCTATCATCTGAAATGATCAATTTGCCATTTGTATTCAAGAGCATTGTGCAGCACTGGGAAGTCTCTGCAAGAGCAATGAGTATAAATAGCTGTGTAATCCAGACATACACAAAAAGGTACTTTCTTGAGGTGTTTGTGTATAATGTGTCAATTATGAAATAATGTCATAGCCAGAAGCATTTAGTGAGCATGTTTGGTCACGAAGACGACTTTTCTTATTTTCTGAGGGCTGACTTCAATTGCATCCAGCTAGCTTGTGAAAATCTTCAGAAGGATGTTTTCCTATCAGCACACAGGTGATTTTTCCAAATGTCATTCCTTTAGCACTGCTAGAAAGTATTTCAGGAGGCACTAGAGAACCTGTGGCACTACAAGTTAAATGGCAACCCTGGAATGTGAGAGATGTTCCTGGCTTTAATTTGTTAATTTTCAGAAAAATGTGATGTACATTTGAGTGGGTTGCGACTGTAAATAATTGTAGGTTTGAGAGGGTTTTTTGTGCAGAACACCTGGGATTCACAAAATATGGAGAATTGTTAACAGTGAGGGAGTAATAACCTCAAATATACAGCAGTGACAACATGAGAATTTGGGGGTCTTACCCATTGCACCTTAGTTTCCTGCTTAGTGGTATTTTACACACCCAAAGTTCTATGCCTGTTCTCTTTGTTTCTGTATCTTTTGTTTCTACAACCAACAGCAGGAGATGGGAAGGAAAGGTCTCTTTTGGTAGCTTTCCACAGTAGTGAGGAAGAGGGAGACTGTTCAGGGCTGGGTGCCAGTTCTGATGCAGACTGAAGGGCAAATAAATGTTTGTTTTGACTACATCTCCTTTTCCTGAGTAACACTGCATGATACCAAACTGAACAAAAGCAGATACTGCTGAAGATACAGCTGACAGCTAAACCAAAGTGGGCTCTGCTTGCAAGCCATTGGCTTCTTTCACTTGCAAGACATGTGCTATCTCTTGCACTGCTGTTTTTCCCAAAACCAAGTTTGCTTATTAAATACCTGCCTGCCTGGCATTCTGGTTCAGGCCTCAACTGAACTGTGTGCTTGGCACTCACAGCAAATGGTGTGCTCTTGGCTGTAGGAAGTTGACAAATGGCTTGCAAGCTCGTGGCTGACACTGGAGATTGCTGATGGTGGTACCTTGAAAGCCTTGAAAGCTCTTAAGTTTATTCACACATCTGTTTTAGTGTTACAGCTGCTACAATATCTAGTTCCCTTTCAGGTGACTATGTAGAAGAAAAAACCTCAACAAAACAAACAACAATCCTAAATAATTAACCAGTTGAAAGTTCTTGTGGCATTTGGGATTTCCTGGGAGCAGAACATAAACCCAATAGCTGCTGAGTTAGGTAACAGTAAAAGCAGAAAACATTGAAATAAAGGTCGCAGGTAAGAACAGGGTAATCTCCTCTGTGGCAGAGAGAGGGCTGTTGGTAAATCATGAAGGGCTGATGTTTAGGGGTCCCCTGGCACATGGGCACTTGCAGGTTTTGACACACTTCAGTTCATTTCAGGTCTGACATGAAGACAGTCATGTCTTCATGGTGATTTTTCAGATATCATTCCTTTAGCACCACTAGAAAGTATTGGTATGTTGTTGTAGTAGGAAGGTGGTGCAGTATTAATGGTGTGAGTGTTTCTGAGTAGCAGTTCAGATCTCTATACTTATTTAATTGTCAGATTCCACCATGAATAAGGTGGCAGGCAAAACTGATGGTTAATTTTTCTTTTTTTTTTCTTTTTAATATTTATTCTGCCTCAGTATTCTCTGCTCTACAAATAAACTGTAAACTTGTAGTTCATTGAAGGGGTATTGAAGGGGTATTGGAGGGAGAAGGGCATGTAAATGTAGGTATGGAAATCATGCTTAGTGGCTAAGCCTTGTCCCCCTCGATTTGTTTCTTTGAAATCTAAGAACTAGTATGTGATGGAACTTGAATCAGAGAATTTGATAAGTGGGCAGACAGGAGAATGTAGAATTCACTAATGTAAATGTCATGGTTAGTTGAAACTGTGCTCTAAAGTACACATGTTGAAGTTGTTTCTTTTTGTTTAATTTATGAACAAATAATTGCTTTTATCAAAAGCCATTCCATATATGCAGATCATTCACATTTTCTTGGAATAACCACATTATATACTGAAAGCTCTCACTAACTCGAGGTAGTATCGTAGAGTCTACCGTATGGTGGTTTATGGTGAACTGTCAGAGGGAGCTAACCCTAAAAAAGTATGTGGAGGATCCAGGAAACTTTGAAAGTCTTACCTAACTGCAGTGGTTGAAAAGTCATGGCTGGCTTAATGCATCAGTGTTGAAATCCATGTCTGGAATTATGGAAACAAGTTGAGAAACATGAACTGAATTGATTGTTGATTATTTTCCTTTGTAAATGCAGAGAGAAGTTGTGTTGTGTTTTGCTGTGGCCCTTAAGGAAGGTCCACAGTGTCTTTGTTTTATTAACTTATCTTTTACTATCGAGTGTCATTCCCAAAATGAAGTAATGTCCTTGGACTGGTGGCAACAGCTGGAGTTGCAGAATTCATAAATAATTCAGAGGAGGGATAAAGGGTAGGGGATTTTATTTTTTTTTTTGGTCATTTGAATCTTTATTATATGCACACATTTCATTTTAGATATGGCATCATCTGACTTCATTCAGTATGATGATTGCACTGACCTGTCATATTTATTTTGATGTCCTTTCGAAGGACCATATGCTCTGTCCTCAGCATGAAAAAGGATGCAAGTTGCTAACCAAAAAGGCAGCTACATTCCTGTAGGGATGAAGATCCTTGCTTCCTGTTGTCATGTCAGTAGATGTGCAGCTGCAGTGCAGTTTTTAAGTCAGGGCCATGACTAAATGGCAGTGTAGTCTAGTGAAAGGTGGAGGAAAGGGCAAATCCCCTTTGCATCAAGGTGTTGTATGGCATTGAAAGCTCAGCTGTCACAGAGGCCAGTTGGTGTGAGGAACCTGGCATGTGGAAGATGGAGAAGATTAAAGCCAGCTAGAAATTTGCCAAGGTGGAGGTGTGCCATGGAAGCTTTAATGTGGGAATACAATTAATTACTTAGTATGCTGGAAGTGGGGTTGCCATGCACACAGCCTTCCAGGGATGCACAGGAGTTAGTCTGGTTGTGCAAGGCGCAGGTCTTTTTTTTTTTTTTCACTAATCCATGCCCTCCTTTCATCTTAAAGAAGCTGCTTGCTTAGCCCAACAAAATCTCGGATAATATTTTTTAGGAAAACACATGGTTGTGGTTTTCCTCTTCGCTTCTTCTGTTTAACTGTTGCATCTGGTCCTTCACTTAATTTGGTGACATGTTTTTGTGAACCAGTGGTGTATTTTCCAGAAGTTACAGAGAAATCCATCAGTTTCAAGTTCAACCATGTTCCATAAGTAATGAACTGCATAATGTCTCATTCCTTCTGGTTAATACACTGGCTGGTATTTGCAGTTCTAGTTCGTGGATAACACGACCTCGTTCTAGTTACCTTTGTATGCACTACTAACATGATAGGATGCAACCACTACAATATTTTTATGGTATTAGGTGTAATTACAGCAGTGAGTGGTGATTTGTATAAAGTACATGGTGCATTGGGCTCATGCCAGTGGCAGAAGGAAGCCAATTAAGTGCAGGTTAGTGAAATACAGTAACTAGAATCTGTGGATGTGAATGATAACTATGCAAAATTGTTTCTTTTCTAGATCCTGCCATCAATGGCTGAGCCTCCCTGAAATCTTCTTATCAGTTACTGCTGAGATGAGAAGGATAACAGGAAGGAGGAGTGCTTAAGTGGTTTTAATGACAGTTAATTTCATCTATTTATCAAATGACAGGTTGTCTTTTTTCCTCAAAACTTGATTGTCATGACAAAATGCTTTTGGAAGTCATCTGTGTAAAATAAAACTGACAATTTTGGGGCTACAAAGAGCTATTGTGTCTTTCTATACAATGTTGTCATTATGGTAAACCGCTGGAAAGTCTTTATTTTTGAAGTGATTTAACTTGCATACTTCATTCATTTATTTGAATGTCTGTTGAATGCCATGTGAAAAGTTTCTTGCCAGAGTTCTTTTATTCAATGGAACAGTTATTCTTACAATGTTCAATTTATTATTGTCTAAATTACTGTTGCCTTAGCCTCCTGCAAAATGTTTCTTTTTAGTAATTCTTATACAAATAAGGAATGAATGAGGTTTTGTCCCCTTCATGTTTTGATCAGCATATTTTTCCTTTCAGTGAAAGCATCTTCAGTTTTCAGAATGACAGTATTACAAAGAAAGGTGCTTTGCTTTCTTTTCTTTTCTTTCTTTTTCCCAACAGAAAATGTCTTTTGTGCAATGATTTTTTTAATATGTAGACTGCCAAGATGCAATTACTGGAAGGAGAGACAGAAGCTGTTGGGAATGTCATGTTATGCCAAATTAAGAATTATTAGCTCTTACTTTCTGTGCAATCTCTTTGACTAGAACTCGACCTATTGCATCTGGCTTATACTTTAACTGTAGTGGAACTAATGTGTCCTTGGAGTAGCATTTTAGAGTAACTTCAGATTCATGTCTTTTTCACAAGTCTTGCTTTAAACTGCTGGGATTAACTTCAGAGAAGGCAAGAGATACAGCCTCCTTTGTCAGCAGCTGTGCTGGTTAAAGGAGGAGGCTTCATGCATGCTTGCTTTCTCACTCCCTCCCAGAGATTATTGCCCCTGCTACAGAAGCAAGCCAAACTGTTTCCCTGAGCACACTCCAGCTTGCTTCAGCCACAGTTAATCGTGTTATCAAATATTAGTTAACTAGCACGCTGGGTCTTTTTGATGAAAGGGTGGAGAATGCACAGGCTAACTGCACAGCCAGCCTGTCTGGGAAGGGTGATGTGTTGTCAAGAGGGTTGTTAAGGAGCTGGTCATGGTGTAGTCTCTCAGCAAGGTGCAGTTACATCTATAAGATGTGATAAAAATTGTCCTTATTAGAAAGCTGTGCAGTTCTGTTATGTATAATATTCACATTTCAGGGGCAGAGTGGATAATATAAAGCAAACCTGTGCTCTTTGGCTTGCTATTTGTTCATGCCAGTTAGACTGGAGAGAAATGGTATGAATGCATGTACGTGACAGGACACCTGTTTCAGGGAAATGAATCTGGTGAAGGTGTGTGAATAGTGCAAATGTTTTCATTTTCTGGAGAACACACTGTTGTGCTTTACTCATCCAAGAGGCTGCCTCTACCAAACCTGCCTTAGAAGAATTGTTTTTGACACATGGTGTCCTGACCTGTATTTAGTGAAGAGGAGCAACACCTGTGCTGGGGAGACCGCCCCATCCACTGCTGCTTCTCTGTCCATCATTGTGTCAGTAGATGCTGGAGTCTGTGAGCTCTTGATATCCCCCATGCCAAAAGCAGAACAGTACGGGTGACCTCTAGTACTGAAAGGCACACAGAGAAAAACCAGTGCACTGAACAGCTCCTTCAACACTGACCCGTCTTGTGAGAAGGCTGTGGAGTGTAGATGCCATCCCACAAAAGGCATGTAAAGAGCAAGAGGCTTTCTGATCTGTCAGGAACCTGAGAGTGGCAACACTGCTTGTGCCTCCTCTTGGGGCACTGCTAGATGAAAATTACTTTGTTCAGCCAAAGAAAGAACTGAACCTCCAGCTCAGCTGGCATTGCATCCAGAATCTTTTAACTGGCCTCTCATTTGCCATATATAGGGGAGTAAAATAATGTGCTATGTCTGGAAAGGAAGTGGTGTGTAAGGGGAAGGTGCTGCTTTGCAGAGAACTTCTTCCCATGGCTCATTTATCCTCAGCAGCACTGCCATATTGCAGTGCCTTCAGACTGGAGCTTCTGCCTTTCCCTGGACTATGGGTCTGAAAAATAGTGACGTGAGAAAAAGAGGCATGGTGGTTTCAGGAGCAAGGCTTACAAAGAGATTTTTGAATGGGCACAAACTTAGAAGTCATTACGATTTTTCAATCATACATAAAAATTAAGTAGATGCAACAGTGTGAAACCTAGTGGTTTTCTGCCAAGTTTTGAGTTAACTTGTCTATATACTGCTATATGTTTTGAAGATAGTGGATTCTCCAGTTAAACTCTTTTTTTAGCCTTGTTAGCTCATACATGCAGTGCAGTGCTTGATGCTTGCACAGTTAAGGAGGCAAAGCGCCAACCACATATTTTCCAAATCCTCCTGTTGCCCCTGATCCAATCTCTGCAGTTCTATGGTAAAGCGGGTGCAGCTCCATGTGTGAGAGCTGTGCTCTGTGTCAGCAGCTGGGGATCGATATCCATGCCGAACTCAGAAGTTAGGTACCTCCTCCAAAGGATGCACAGATGGCTCCCCTGACCACGAACTAAGGGGAAACAAGCCTCCACAGCAATTTGAGACAGCCCATAGTTCATATTATTTTATCTTAATCTGGACTATTGTAGTGCCGAGGTTAAAATGTTTAATGAAATGCTTGTGATTGCCTAATAATCTTTTTGTCTGCTTAAGTGGTAATACACAGTTAAGCCAGTATTGCAAAATAACAGCTGTAGAGAACACTGTCATGGATATGTTATGCCGATGAATAAAATTTTACGTCCAAGAACTTAAAATGATTAAATACTGCAGTCAAGATTGTCATACTGTTTATCTAGTGCTAAAATGAAAACAAAACACCATTTCAGAGCAGACAGATTTTTTCTTCTCTTACAAAGACTCCAAATGATAGGTTGGTTTCAACTAGACTTCCTGGCTCTTCAGTGATTGCTGTGTTCAGATGAATTTACCAGGATCCCGTGCATGATCATGCGTTTATTGTTGTAAACACATGATTTCTATGTATGTTCTCCACAAATCTGTGGGACAAAACATAGTTTACCTTCTTAAGTGTTACTGTGCAGTTACTTTCTAACTCCTTTAACTTCAGTTCAAACTTGGCTGAATAAAATGTGAATTCCTGAAAGTAATCTTTACATCTGTAATGTGACAGCTGATTTGATATGACTGTTTTTGTACTCCAGACATAACAAAACATTTTCAAGGCAATATGTGTTGACAATATACAGAGATAAAAATCAGTTAATGACAAACTCCAAGGCGCAAACTTTTAATAAAAAGCAGTGAATCATTAGAAAGGAATAGCAGATTTTTAGTCTTTTGAAGGAAGATGAAATGTTTTTGCAGAGGTATAGGCTTGAACAAATGGCTGGGTGGGGTAGAGGAATTCCTCACTGGCTTCTGTGGCTTTTGCTACACCTGGGGTCAGACTGGGTCATCTTAGACATCCTTTTGACTTGGAAGAGAGGCAGGCATCTCGCTGTAACAAATATCTTCACAGCGTAGTGGCCTCCACTGAAAAGTTACTCAAAGTTACCCACACTTCTCTTTGAAAAAGATCGGTGTGGGGGGAATTACTTAGCAGCTAATTTGGCAAGGTTCCTGTCTCCTAACACCGTGCCTTTTTCAAAGATCCTCTTTCATCTGACTGTTACTGTTCTGCAGTATTACCTTTCAATGCCTTCAGGTGGGTTTCTCTCACTCACCTATCCCTCTTCCCCCCCAGATTAATCAAACAGCACACGAACATTTTTTTACAGAGCAAATACCTTCTACAAAGTGTGTACTTCTATGAAGTGTAATGTTGTCTTGCTGCTAGAAATTATTATTAGGTTTAAAATAATCTGTCAGTATCCTGCTGTGTATAAATTAGGTTTGCTCTCTCCTCAGATTAGTTAGCTGGCACACATTCATGAGCACGTTACAAAAAATGATCGCAAGTTGATTGCATCCGGTTATCTGCCTGTTTTCTTTTTAATGGGCTTTTTGTTGCTGTTCTGTCACCAAGGCTGAAATAAATGTGTGTAAGCTGTACATTTCCAAGTTCTTTGCAGCCTGGGGAGATGATGTTGGCTGTCCTGTACAATGAAAAGGCTTGGGGGCATGAGCGTTTGGAGAAGGGGAGAGGTTGTTTGCACTTATATTTCTGGATCTTGTGCACCTTTGGTTTTGGCTAACAGGGATGTTTTCTGCTCTATGGCAAACAATATGTTATCACCGAAGTCCAAAATGCCAGGTATAATTAGTTCATGTGTTTAAATAGATGTTGTGATTCTTTAACTTGCGTGTACTATCCTGTTTTCATGCAGAAGTTTTTGCACATATTTAATGTGGGAAGAATGCTGTGTAAATCAGAAAAAGCAGAAAAATTATTTAAAGTTGTGTGCTAGTGTTAAAGATTTTAAAAGTAACCATGAGGTCTTTATTTTTTTGTTTACAATTGATTAGGGTTAGAGTTTTAAAAGCTTAATGCCAACTGTGAGTGCTTTACAGTCACTCACTGAGAATTATGGGTTTGGCGTGACTCACATTTTTGTCCTTGAGTATATCCATTATTGTTAGATGCTGAGTAGTCATTGCACATAGATGACTGATTTTGGGGGTATTTTACATTTTTACATGTTCAGAAAAATACATCATTAAAGCAGCTGCTGGGTGAATGGGGTAATTGAAGAACTGCACTGCATTTATTGAAGTTGACACGTGCTGCACATTTCTTAAAACTCAGTGTGTGAGCAGAATGTTTCCCAGATTTATTCAAGTCAGACACCTAGAGATACTGGGGAGCTTTTAATAGTAGTAAAGATAACAGCAGGTTTTATGCTGTTACATAAATCTAGTTCTAAGAAGAGAGCTATTACTGCAATACATTGCTCATGTTCTGCTTATTTTGTGCGTGTGTGCGTTTTATGCATGCACACACACACCTGCACACGGATGTTGAAGACCTGTGCACTTTTATTTGACAGCGATTGTATATTCCGTTTAATATTTATTTGGAAAAAAATTAGTATTTTAATGCTGACGGTGAATTCTTCGTTTGATTGGTGCCAAAAGAAATTTGCAGCTTATTGATTATTTTTAAATTTTAATTTATTTTTTGAAAAACTGAAATGCAGTTCTGCTTAGTTTGAATTGCAGCTCTTAGATTGTGAGTGTCTGGGTGTAGCAAGTAAGGAATCTTACTTAACGTAAACTTAGGCTGTGTTTCATTTTAACTAGCAGGATGAGTGCAATGTTGCACATGTATAATGGCTTGCAAGTCATGAAAAAACAGGTTTCTGATTGCAGCACACAGTGGCCAAACATGTTATAAATGAACGTCCTCAAAAAGTCTATTGAACAGATGCAGTTACCAATATTGTAATTTTTAGTGATATGATCTTTTTTTTTTTTCCCTTCCTATCTTTTTCCAATTTATCGGAACAACTTTATGTCTGTTTGAGCACGTTCAGTTCATCTGCCTTTCCTGTTAACAGCTCATGTCTTTAAAGCATCTTTGATAGTCCTTTTTAAAAGTTATACTTATGCATTTCAGGCAGAGTTGACAAACATGCAAGATTCAAGATCAGAACATTTTTTAACTTCACTTTACATGTGTTTTGTGTACATGGCCTGGGGTGTGGAGAACTCTGCCAAGTGCGCTCTGTTCCTGCACACAGCTTAGCACACGGTGTTATCAGTATCTGTGCTCGGCAGGGATACAGGCACAAAGTACTTTCCCGGAAAAGGGGGCAGTCTTGGGAAACATCAGCAGGACAGATTCTTCTTTTGAGTGACCCCAGAGCCTGGCCAACTGTCAGAAACAGCTCCACACCTTTCGGTTCCACGTGGTGCCAAGTGCAGGGATGTTGAGCAGGTTCGCGGCGCTGCGGTGGTGGTGATGGCAGCAGACGTGCACTGAGGCGGCCCCAGGATGAGCGGCGTGCATGAACCAGGCAAGGTACTGGAAATGTGCTGCTGCTTCTTTTGTGAATCCTTCCAGTTACCGAGCTGCTACCTCCGTTACCCTGCTGAGAGAGAAAGTCTCAGTACAGTAGCACAGTGGCTGGAGATGCCTTTTCCAAAACCTTCCTTTTAAATAGCAATAATTAAGTCACAGGCAACTTTCACCTGGAAGCCTGGGCAGCCATTGTGTAAGACATTCTTGCTTCCTGAAGTGCTTTGTCGGTGTTAAAGTCTTAACAGTGCACCCTGGGCTGGCTGTTTATCTATCATACATTGCCCTTACTCTTGAATTATTTGCCTAAAACCATAAAATTTTACCCATATATTTTGGGATGTTTAAACCTTAAGCACTTTTCAAGCAACATGTTTGACTTATTACTGCACCCTATAACATAAAATACTCTACTAAAATACATTCCAAAAGAACATTATTAATCAGCTATGGAAAAAAATATTTTTAAAATTTTGGGGCTTTTGGCTAATTCTTCCCAGTTGATTTTGCATTATTTTTTATGTGGAACATGGAAAAGAAGAGGTTAGTCTTCCTTAGCAGAATACATAAGGTGCTGCCGTGTATTGCTGTTCTAAACTTCTAGGACTGTGTAAATGTAAAGTACACTTTTTTCACTTTACAATTGTGTTAGGTTTGCAGAAGAAGTTAGTTTTATGCCTGGATGTCTCGGGAGCAGGCAATATTTTTAAGGGTCTGTGTATTCCAAAAAACTTTTCTTACAGGCACATTTTTTCATATCAGGTTCTGCAAGTTGAAGACAAAAAGTTGGTTTCTAAACTACTTCTATGCTTTAATATTGTGGGTAAATTCCCCTGTGTTAAAGTGTAAACTACTAACTAATCCATAGGAGTTTATGCTGCGGAAAGTCATTTAATTAACACTTTTAATTTCCGCTGTGAAAGAAGGTGAAAATGAAGTCTGAAGAATGGAGAGAGACTTTGTTTTTCCTTGCTGAAGAACACACCGCACTGTAAGTCTGCTGATGCTTGTGTACACAGACCATCTCCCGCCTGCTAATTAGGGCTCCCCAAAGTGCTCTCTAGAAATGTGCTGGAGAAGTTGTTTCAAAACCCACCATGCCGTCATAAATAAGGAAGAGGGATGGTATGTAACTATTATACACTGCTCGTTTGGCAGACTATAATTTAGTAGAACAAAAATGATCAGACTAGTATATCAGTTAATTTTCAAAACATTTTATTCCACACAAATTAGCTCAGGTCCTGGAGGGCAAAATGACAAGAGGTTACTCGTACACTATGTATTTAATTAATTGAAAAATGCTCAAATTGCTTTTACAGTTGTTATTAAAAAGTAGAATCAGTGTTGCCAGTGCTCAACCATAATTAGAACCCCAGGGAATTAAATATTTAGCATTAGTAATGTAACAGCACTTAGGACACAAATTTCTATTTTTGTAATGAAAGCAATACAGTGTTAGTGCAAATGGCTGAGACGACAGCTGTGACAAGCGAACCAGCCTGGGATATTTCAATAAGACACCTCGTCGGACAGCAAGTCTTACTGCATTACTCGTTTGTAAGAGATCTGCGAGTTGAAATCCCAATAGCCAGGCATTACACCCAGTATTTAGATTTCTAATTGCTCACAGGATGAATGGTCGGGCAAATGTCACGTCGGCAGTGGGGGAAGCGTGCGGTGTTTTCCCAAATACCGGCGTGGAGGCACATGCCTCTGTCAGCGCAGTCTGGGGCTGGGGGGCAGGTCTCGGAGCTGAGGGGTGGGGGAAAAACAGGTCTTGTTTGTTTTAAGTTTAATTACGTTTTAAGCATAAGTGCTTTCAGTGATTCAACATGAAGAGTTGGATATTGGGCTCTAATGAGCTGTAGTGGTAGATGGCTGGAGACCCTGAGGGATTCGTTCACTAAATTAACTGGATAAAAGTACTTGGTTTGGGCATGGTAGGATGGCTGAGCTCTGCTCAAAAACTCGCTTTCAGAGCTGTCTCTCATTCCTGTTTTTGTTCTAAACAGGCCGTGTAGCAACTTCCACAGCTGCCTGCTACAACTGTTCAGCTTGTCAGGAGGTATTACATTACCAGCTAATAAGTAATAAAGCGTATTTGTCTTCATTTCTCTTCTCTCTTTTTTTTCTTTTTTTTTTTTTAACTGGGATGGCAGGGGAAGGAAGAGAGCTTAAAGCCAGTTAGTTGTGTATCTTCTGAATACAAAAAAGCTGGTTTTGGGCACAGCAGGCTTTTTGCCTTTTTAAAGCATTGATTTCTTTTCTAGAAATTGGACAGCCCGGCAGGAGAGGTGGAATACTTGGTTTTGAAGATGCTTTCATTCCAGTTGACTCCTGCTTGCAGGGTAGATTCTGTGTTCAAGCTGAACATGTACCAAGGCCATACTGTTAAGCCAGCACTGGATGAGGACAGCTTGTTTCTTGACAGAAGCAGGTAGGGACCAGCATCGTGCCTGTGCAGTGCCATGTCCAGCACAGGCAGAAGTGCCCCAGCTGCTGCTCTCCTGCTTTGCAACCACTTGTTTCTGATGCAGGTCACTGCAGAGAAGGTTTCTTTTAGCTCTAGCAAACCAACCAACCAAATAAAAAAATACTTTACTTCACACCAAATCTTGGCAAACGTCAAAGCCTGTAAGAGTATCTCTGGTTCTGAGATTTAAAAGGGTCTTTGTACTGAGATGTTTCAAATAATAGCTACAGGACAAATGGCCCTTGGGTTCAGCCACGTCTGCCATGAGGGCGGCTTGCAAGGAAAAGGCTTTACTTGGTTTTAAAAATGTTCTCTTTCTTCAGCCTGGCTTTCAGAAGTAGATTTTACCTGGATGATGAAGGTTCCCATTGGTATCTGGTTTTAGCTGAAGTTGCTGAACTTCAGTGAAGTGGTGAGCAATGATCAATGGAGCTGTGTAATGAGGAGCGGTGGTGAGCTGGGGGTACCTGGCGGCAGAACCAAACCTGTGGGAGTCGTTCAGGTAAGTGCAAAATTATTATGAAGAAGATCAGGGTTACAAATGAACACCTCTCTTGTTGATGGCCTGCCAGGGCAAAACAATGGTCCCAAGGGGTCAGAGCTTCACTTTGTGTGTTTCCTGAGCAGGTAGTGATTCTGAGAAAATCAGCTCTTCTCTAACAGGTTTATGAATTTGGGCTCAGAATGTAGGAAGGAGCACCCGTTATGCACTGCGAAGCCTTGTTGGGGGGTCTCTGAAGTTCCCCAGCTTGCATCCCAGTGCCCAGCTTGCTTCAGCTCTGCTTAGCAGAGACCCGTGATTAGAAACCCCTCAATGCACAGAACTCGGGTACCCAAGAGTTTGATGTAACTGTCAGTAACTTCTGGATGTAAATAATCCTCATCAGCTCCTACTTTCATAAGTCATGGCATTTCCCACCATCCCTTTTCCTTTGATGCAACTAGACTGCATGGGAATACAGCCAGGGTCTTGCAGTGGGATGAGCTGCACCTGGACTGGGCTTTTGTCCTGGCATCTGAAAGCTGTGCTGAGCCTCTCATGCGGATGTGCAAGCAGCTGCACCGACATGATAGCAGCACCATTGCTGACTATTGTGTCACTGATCCGGGATGTAAGAAGTCTCTATTCTGGCCTGGGACAAGTTATTTATTTTTTTAAGTCCATTTCTACAAAGCTGTTCTCTCCTAAGGTTTTTGAGGCTTGGATCTTGAATGTTATTGCCAGGATCAATTCCTTTAAGTCCTGCAGCAGTTGGTCTCTTTCTCAGGATGGGGGAAGGAAAGGGACTGTGTGCTTCAGTTGCCTGAAGATTGGCAGCTGTAAAGGCATTTTTCTCTTATGCTTTATTTTTGTTCATTGGCATCTCTTCTTCCAATCTCTGTATCTACTGTGCCCAGTTCTGTAAAAAACACAAAGGCAGTTTGTGACCCTTGCTGGTTTCTCATCTTTAAGTTGAGGATAAAATGCCCTTTTCTGCTTTAAAATCCACCAGCATCATCACTTCAGAAGCACATTACAAGCTACTCCATCAACAACTTTTACCTTAAAAGGTAGACTAAAAAATGCTTTAGAGAAGGTTAGTCCTAGCCAAAGGACATTCAAAGGTACTTCTAAGGCTCTCTATAACCTTGGCTGCTGCCTGGTGTGTATGGAAGTGTGCTACGAGCTACTGTGGGAAGAAGGTAGGCAGCTGGAGCTGAAACAAGATTTCCCTGAGACTTGCTGCCAGTCCAGCCTTGCAAGGCCTGACAGCATCTGCTGGCTAAGGTAGGATTTAGTTTTAGAGTAGTTCACTGTATTTCACCAAGATAATTTTTTTCCCCCAGAAAATAAAAATACATAAAAATATTCAAAGCATGTTTTTCAATGTAGACTTGAGCTAACATTGCTTCCCCTTTTTAATGCAGACATGCATCCCAGACTTGAATGCATGGTAACAGCCATAGCTAAGATTCTCAGAGATTCCTAACTGACCAAACCAAACATCACAGCATTGTACTGATGGAGGTATCTGTTGTTTAAGCAAGTGTGAAACTCATGTGAAAAATGAGAGTTAAACTGCAAATGTACCAGGGCAGTGCTGGAAGTTTTCCTGCAGCCCTGACTGAATGACTCTCCAATGACATGTTGGTTTTACAGAGGTACTGCACCAAACGGTGTCCAGTGATGCAGTCCCCTTCAGCTCCGTAGGTAATGGAGCACTCCTCTTTTGATGCTGTGTTACAAGAATGAGCTGAAAGCAAAGTATGGTTGTGTACGGGAGTCTCTTTCTTGCTGTTTCTCCTTAAACTGTGGTTTCTGCTGGTGCTGTCTCTTTCAATTATCACCTGGCATGAAAGGGAAACAGCTTGATGAGAGAGGGTTTCTATTTTTCTGTTTTCAACTGCTCATTGAGGTAAGGTTAATTTTTTTCCTCTGTCCCTTTTAGGTATTGTGGTTTATTTTCTTAATGGCTTGAACTCCTAAAACTATGCAATGAAAAAAATCAGCCTTGCTCTTTGTGACTTGCTGCTGTATCCTCTGTTGTATTTATGTTGTTGAAATTATGTTTTATACACACACCCCCACCTGCAGTATTTTACATTCCCTCTGAATATCTTCTAGGGCTTTTGATGTGTGTTTCCTTTTTCTTTGTTTTATTTTAATAATCCCATCCTCAGATAATTGCTGGTGTTACTAGACCCACCCTGCCACTGAAGGGTAGTGTGAAGCTTGCAGTCACCCTCAATGTATCTGCCTTCGTTAGGGCCTGATTCTGCAGTTGCTGCCAGGTATCCCACTTTTGGTGGGATACAGCAGTGAGTAGTGTGATGGGGAAGGCAGCTCACCTCCCTGTGCCTGCAGGGTCGGGTCCATGGAGAGCCGGCTCCCCTGCTGCCCTATGAATAGGGAAGCTGGACCACAAAAATACATTCCAAAACTTACATCCAACTGCTCAGAAAACTCTGAAATTGGGTTCCTGCTGTGTTGTGCTGCCGATCCACATGCGTCCAGACAGTTGGAAAAGTTAAACTCTTATTACCAGCCTGGACCCTGTTGAAGGAGGGAGGGTCAGGGTCTGGGTCTGGGCTCTCAGTTGTGGGGGTGGCAGCAGGGTTGTGAGGATCTCAATGTTACACTCCCATCATGTGCGTGACGATGAAATGAATTGGTTAATGAGTGCCTAAGCATCTGTTCAGCCTCTGGTAGATGCTTTGCCAAGGTTCAAGTTCCCTGAGGAGGATTAGCCACCTGGTCCAGTTTTCATGATATACTGACAAAGGGGACACCCACCTTTCGTTTTAGTACAGAGGATGGATGAACCCTACATTGTTTAGGCAAATGCACAGGGTCCCCATGAGGTCTCTGTGTTTTATGTATCTTTGTTTGTAGTTTGCTTAACTATTATTTTTGTATTTGTTATAATTTAATTACAGCAGAGGCTGCAACCGCTGTCTATTTTTGTAGGAAGAGTGACATCTACTCACTCGTGTCTACTCCTGTTTTTTCCCAAATAGACTTATTTACTTTACTTTTTCTTAAGTGGCATACAACTTGTTGCACACAATTATTTTTCTTGCTGCATAATATATAAAATCAACATACACCACAGGGCAACAAGAAATGGCGATAAAAAGATGTTTTAAGATTAAAATGAGCATTTCATAGCCTGAACTTACAATTAGGCTTTCCAGAGTGTCTAGTTCTTGCTGCATGGACAGCATTATGAGTTGATGAAAGGCCTGCACTAAAAGGCTTAAATTTATGTGATGGTTGTATCGCTTTACAAAGAGCATGATTTAGTAGGGGTTTGACCCATCAGACACATTATAGCAAAGGAAATTAGTATGCTTGAAAGAGATTATGCATTTGTTGCTGAATTTTGAAAAAGCTGCAATTGTCTAACAACTTGAATTAAGAAAGTTAAATGGATGAGGTCTCAATGAACTGAAAGGAGAGCTTGGCTGGGCTTTTGCTGCTGGGTTACCTACTGAAGCCATGTAGAAGAACTTTCTGATGCTGGTTTGAATTTGGGATTGGGGGGAAAGAAGGAATTGTGGGCTTTTTAACCCATGGCTTGTTGAATAGGTGTTTGTGGTATAAACTCATGGTGAGCTCTGTGGCAGAGTGAGCCTGGCTTCTCCTGCAGCTGCGTGCAGGTGTGCTGAGCTCTGAAAGAGAAAAAGCTGAAGTGGGAGGCCAGGATGAGATACCTCCAGTTGGGCTGCATCTGTGTCTAAAACTGTGCCTTAGGTGCAGCCTATGGGCAGGTGGATCTGCTCTGTGCTGGGGACGCCACAGGTGACTACATGGAGCTGGAGAGGAAACAATAAAATGATTCATTGGGCTAATCTCCCAGCTAAGCATTCAGCTCTGAGCAGTTCACAACTGGTCCAGCTGGGAAGCCCAACTTTGGTACACTGCAGTTTGTTCTGTGTTTCAGCACAGGTCTGGAAACGCTCAGAACAAAGTCACCCTTCCCACTTCATAGCTCGATAGCTTGTGAATAAGGGATATAGAAAGATTTGGGGTTTGTCTCCCATTTTGGCTTTTGACAAGTTCAGTTTACAGCTGCAATTTTACATCTGAAATGAGATGACATCTCTCAACAGTGCTGCCTGATCTGTCTTCATTTTTTTGCTGCACTTGGGTGTGTCTGATGCCACAAAGCATGCCCGTGCAACCTGCGGTCTTAGACAGGCCACATGCAAAGGACCTTTTACAACTGATGTTGCCAGATCAGATGGTTGCTTTTCCCTGACTGGCTAATGCTATTTGTAGTTGTGGATTTTGGTCACACATTTTGTTTGGCCTTACATGGCCATTGCTGTTTAGACAGAAGAAAAGTTGATGTTTTCTGGCAGTGCAGCAGGGTACCAGTTGGGTTGGACACCGACAGCGCAGGATACTCTGCAGTACTTAAATTGTTTCTGAAATTTCTTGCCACCTAGCTGTGAATATATTTTTTAAGTAAACTCATGCTTGAATAGATAGTCTGTGGCACATGATGAGCAGAATGTGCAAGAAAAACATCATAGAAAATTCCCATTCCTGTAAGTCTCAGGTTGGTCTTACAACATTGTTTCCTTCAGTCCCCAGACAAGAATTACATGATTCCCCACCAAAGATTTGCTCTGGTGCAAGAGTCCTTGTGCCTTGAGAACAACTGGTGTGACAAAACTTTATGGTGAAAATATCACAGTAAATAATGCACAGTGACCATTTTGAAGTTTAAAAAGGAAACCTAGCCAGCCAAGTAGCATCATGAGAAGTGCTTTCTTTCCCTTCTTTTCCTTCCCAGCTAAAACGTTTGCTGGAAAAAGCATCCGAGAAATTCTTTCAGGTTTCTAAAATCTTGCTCAAGACCAAACATCTGAAGCCACAACCTTTTGGCCGGGTGTAACAGGACCCACGCTGCTCAGTGGGGTTTAGTGCTGCAGCTGGGTCCCTGAGATTCCCGGGATCAGCTTACTGTGCCTGGTTTTGTCTGGCAGATCATAGCAGTCTCCCAGTATGTCTTTTACATGTTGCAAAACCATTCATAGTTCATTTGATATTCACCAGCATCAGCTCAAGTCCTTGTAAGTAATTCTGAATTTCTGCATGTGTTTTAAATATATTGGGCTTACCAGGAGCAAGAATAAGCAGCATTGTTGGGGGTTTTTTCCTTCTGATTTTTGCCACTTTTTCTTCTGGTTTACTGCTCT
Organism: Nestor notabilis; assembly: GCF_000696875.1. Classification (NCBI taxonomy): domain Eukaryota; kingdom Metazoa; phylum Chordata; class Aves; order Psittaciformes; family Psittacidae; genus Nestor; species Nestor notabilis. Next base: position 27,703 of record NW_009922768.1, read on the forward strand.
AGCATATCACAAGTGCATTTCTTCTGTGCTTTCAAACTGAAAGGTAGGTCTAAACTGGCTTCTTGTAGGTAATGGATGATTTAATGAAATGGGATGAATGAAAAAATTTTCAATTATATATGGCAAAACGGTAAATTAAAATTATTTAAAAGAATCTCACTTGACTGCATGTGCACACTCACGCAGGCACTTACTGGATGAAGTTTTTCACTCAAGGTTATGGGGACTTGCATTGCTTTCCTAACCAATTTTGTTATTGATAAGTGTGTCCCACCTCCCAACATGTGAACCTATCTGCTCACAGCAAGTGCGGGAGTGGGTGCGCTGGGAAAGCTAATAGGATCCTTGTTGGCAATCCAACCTCCCTTCCACTGGCTGTGCCTGCCTCGTCATGCTTGTAAATGCACAAAGGGGGAAAAAAATCCTATCTTGTTAAAGGCTGAGCTTGTCTGCTGGAAAAATGCCTATTTGCAGGTGAGAAATTGTCTGTCTCAGTTAGGACAAGGGAACTAATTGTTTGGTCCTGTCTGGTTTTAAGTGCTCTGAGCAATGTAGGCTCTACCACTTCCTCTGGGAGATTACGTTGCTTAATACATCGGAGTACCAGGAAGTTGGTTTCTTGCCCTGGGTATTCAGTTTAAGATTTTCTTTAAATTAATCTTATTACTGGAGCTGGCAAGAAAACCAAAATATTTTTCAGAACTGGGGTTTGCTGCTTTCTCGGACCCACTAACTGGTCTGCAAACATGTGCATCTCCAAGGGGAATGTCTGCAGATAACAACTGGGTTATAATGGTTCTGACGGAGCTTTCTCCAATTTCCTGCAGAGTCCTCATCAGTTTGGCCTTCAAAAATCCTGACTGGTTTCTCTAGGGTGTTGTATGACACATTTACACATAATTACTTTGACCTTTCTGCAAATTCTAAGGTGAGTAAAATTTTGTCATGGAAGGAAATATGTAAAAATGTGAATATTTCTAAAATCTGAGTAATTAGGAGATGGAGATTGTGTGTGAGAGAAGTTCTGTGTCTCAAACACCTGGTGACTCTAGCATCAGCCCTTGTGTGACCGAGGTGGAGATGAAGAATGGTCTTGCACTGAAGCTCGTGACTTGGAGACAGAATACATGAGTTTTGCTCTGTCTTACACAGATTTATTTTGTGACCCTGTACAAATCACTTAACCTCTTTCTGCCCACAGTCCGTAAAAGAAGGATGGTGTTCCTTATCTCACAGAAGCGCTGGACACTTAATTCATTAGTGCTTATAAAGTATTCTCAGGTCTTTCAGAGGAAAATGCTGTGCGTCCATGAAGTCTTAACGTTGATTCATGTACAACTTCTGAGGCCTGGGCCTTGACTCCCCAGAGCTGAAGTAAAGACCGTGGCTGACAAGTTCATTTTTATCATGGACCTAAATCTGTTCTGTGCTATTCCAGGACTTGCAGAAAACAAATTCCTGAAGAATATTGAACATAAATATTGAAATAATTCTATTTTTATGGTGAATTATGTGTGTATATTTACTTTAAAAAGATATACATAAAAACTTAAGAGTGTCTTTCGAAAGTGTTTTGGCCCTACCTGCTGAGCCCTGGGCTGATTTTGAAGGGACCTGAGGAAGATGCTGAGGAAAGAGGGTTTTTTTTTTTTCCATCCATGTTTTATCTTCCTGTGTTTGCTGGCTAGATTTAGAATTGTTAGGAGATATTAGTTATACAGATAAATGTCATCATATTCAGCATGGTGGGGCATGTCGTTTTCCATTGGCATCATGTCATAGGCCATGTAATATGTCAGAAGTATTTTATTGCAGTGGCTTCATCACGTAAATGAGACAAGACGGGCTGCAAATCAAATTTACTGTACCTACCTTTAACATATACCAAACAAGCTAATAGCAGAGATCAGACACTGGCTAACCCAGGGTGTTACTGCAGTGGCAGATATGGGGCCTCAGACGTTGAGGGGGGTTATGAGGGACAAATAGTTTGATAGTTACCTCCTCCCATGTGTGTTGTAAAATCCTTTATTAACTTCGGTTAGAATCCAGTTTTGTTTTGAGAAAGATAAATACTGGAGCAGGCAGCCTACTGCAGATTTGGACAAGACTGAGTGTAGGTAGAAGCATGTTTGATAACTGTCTCTTGTCTTTTGGTTTGTTAGGGCTGCAACTTCTCATCTTTAGCAGCACCAAGTGTGATAGACCTGCCCTTTTCCACCCCCTCTGTTTCAATCCACACTTCTAGCAGGATCTCCTCATATCTATCAATAATGTGCTGGAAGAGAATAGGCCTCAACCATTGTCAGGTTAATTTTGAACTCTGAAAGTAAAAATGAACCTTTAGCTTTGAATGGAAATCAATAGCTACTTACTAGAAGTAGAGATATGCAGTGAAAATGTGCCCTCTGCTTGAAACACTGAATTGCTTTTCCTTGTTGCATGATGAGCTTGGGTAACCCTATGTAAAGATGTTGTTCGGTCATGCTTATTTGGAAGACTTGCTCTTGAGGAATAGCAATGAAGCCAAGATAATTCATCCCACAATTAAATATATTAGCATTTATTTCAGCAACCTAGTTTAATCTTAATTTACAGTAAAGCTTCATATATAATTAGGATAATTAAGTTATTTGGTAATTGTAGGCTGAAATAGTTTGTAATAGAAATACTACAAACTCGTCTGCATGGCTGAGATGGCTATTAAATATTTTTTTGAGGTGGAAATGGAGAGGCACATTGTTTGCACAAGAATGAAAAATGCACAGATTAGCAGGTTATTCTCTATAGAAATTTTGAGTTCAAGCCAAGGAGAACTGAAATCTGTACATCTGTGTTTATAGATCTTTAAGCTGAAAATACTAATTGAGGCATGTTTCTCTAAAATAAAAAAAAATGTTTTGTCTTGAAAAATATGATAATCAGAGACTGCTGCTTTTGCAGCATTCATAGAAGGAAAGAGTTATCAGGTACTAGCACAGGGACTGCTTGTTGCTGGCTGCAGTGTGTTTCCCCTCTGTCTCCTACAGAGTGAATACTGGTGGCTGGTGACCTTGGCAGTTTTTCACTGCAGTATGATTTTCAAACATCTGTTTTTTAACTAATATTACAAATATTAACAGGCTTCTGCTGTACATGCTTTGCTACGTTTGTTAGATCTCCACAAGGATGTGTATACAGTGTCATCCATGCAAACTCTAACTTGGGAAAGTTGTTTCAGCATTTCAGTATATTGCTGTGTCTTTATAAAATAGTCAAATGTGTGGGAATTGTTCAGCTTCCCCTCTTTAATGCTCATTGGTAAAAAGAAACTCCCAGCTACATATTTCTAAAGGTTTTGTTTAACACCCCCCGCCCCCTTTTTATTTTTGAATTATCAGAAATCCTGCTTTTCTTCTCTCATGACTTCTTGTACCACAACTTGAATCATTATGCAATATCTTCCAAATACCTTGTTACTAATTTTGCATAGAATCTCTAACATAAATAGAAAGGATACAATTCAGAAATATTGGCTGCAAAGAGATAAAGGACTTTTTCTGAGACCTCTATTCAGAAAAGATTATTCTCATCTTTCCCAGTCATAACCTTCAGATCAGGTGGCTTAACAACATGCTAGACAGAAAAATACCCACTTGTTTTGTCAAGAAACAGTGGCAGTGAGCAGAGCATTGCCAGAAAGCCCTAGGCACTAGAGGGACATAGGAGAGTTGACCTGAATCCCATTGATCTGATTTGTGTTCTGACCAGGTTGCTGGTTATCTGGGGACTCTGGAGAAAGCTACAAAGCCCAGAAACTCTGCCTGGATAAAATGTCTTGTGGAGGAGAAGAAAGACCAGCCCAGAACCCTAAATGTCAATGAGTGGTTTATTGGGCTTCCGACAGTGTTTTCAGTGATAACACGAATGGTATTTGGTGGCTCCAGAGGGATTTTGAGTTGTCAGCAGTCTGCTCTCCAAAGCACTTTGGATATTGCATTATCCTGTTATTAGTTGTGCATTCTCATTCTCCCAAGTAACTCCTAGGCAATGTAGATGTAGGATCTTGAGCATGGGGAGGAGAACAAGGAGTGAGTGTTTGTTATTCCTGCCATAACAGGGTTTAAATGATTGTCATGGTCATCAAGCACACAACAGAGGAAGATTTTTTAGACCCACTTAAGTTGGGGGAAGGAGGCTGAGGGGGTGGGGGGGTGAGGCTTGGCCAGAGGACTGCAGGTCTCACAGGGTGGTGGGAAGAAGGAGGAGTATGTGAGAACAGGGAAGGAGAGGTCCTTGTGGCAAGGCTCTGAAGTTGAGCATAGGGCTGTGGTGAAAGGGGAGACAGGGCGTGTTTGATTCCCTTGAGAAAATGCTTTTATTTTTTAATGTTTCTTTTGTTTGACAAGTCAGGTCATGTATTCTGAATCTCAGGTGGAAACAGCTCATGTGTTTGTGTTGATCTTAGATGTCTCAGGCCTGTGAGAGTGAAAGCAAACTGCAGCCTGGCTCAAAAATTGGACCCCTGTTTTCATTTTTATGCTGTCTGTTTCTCCATTGTTTTTTCACTTCCCCAGATAGCTGTCTTCTCCTCATTACTGTTTTGCTCCACTCTGCACAGTCAGACATTGGTTTTTAGAATATCCATTTAAAAATAGAAGTGGTTTTAATTTTTTGTTTACTTTTGGTAAGCATGGCATATTGAGAAATGGAGACCCGCAGCCGCATATATAAAAATGGCCAGACCTGCACCATTTGTTCTTCATCCCTGTGTTACCAATTGTAGGCAAGGGTCTGACAGCAGAGCAGTAGCCAGGGGGCAAGGCTGAAAGCTCAATTCTAAAGCTGAGCCCTGTAGCACTGTTAATTTTCATCAGGCTACAGGATGGTTCGTGAAGATAGACAATGAACTAACACAGAAAGTCTTGGAGACAGTGACGTGGAAAGACTGTCTCTGGCTACAATCTGTTATGAATAAGGCCCCAGGAATTTTATGACTTGCAGAAACTCAAGAAGTTCAAGAGAATGCTCAGTACAAACTTTGATCAGCCTCGATGGATTTGTTACTGGAGATAACAGGAGAAGATAGGTCCTTGTAAGGTCAGATTTGTTCTTGGGGGTATGTCGGTGTTAAACTTTCAAGATCCTTCTTTTTGTTTGACTTCAGCTTGCATCTTCAGCTCAATTTGTTTTTGAGTAACTAGAATGCTTGGAAGCTTAAAGTGGATAGAGAGAGATAGACTACAGCTGGTAATAATAGTACAGCCTTTTATGCTGTCAATTTAACAGTTGTAAAACAATTAAGGAGAATTATGTTAATAGCAGGCTTTGTTCACACTTTCCTTGCCCAATTTTCCTTTTTTTGTGACATGCTTTTCCTACCATGCTCTGAGAGCACGTAAACAGTGGAGCTCTGTGTGTTTGTATTGTGTATGGTCAGTGTTATCCATTAAACCATGGCTGTATGTAGATCATCTAAAATTTTCACAAATCAATTTTCCAGTGCTTTGGCTATTGCATTTTAATGTGGCTGCTCCTAAACAAACAAAATCATGTTTTTGGGAAGCTAAGACAGGATAAGAAGTGATTTGTATGGGAAATGGTGGCTGATTTGCTCGGACTGCTGCAGCTGTTTCCTTCTGTGATACAAACAAAACCCCTTCAAATCAATCGGATCCATGTTGGCTGAGCCCTGCTACCCAGGCAGAGGGGCAGCCGAGCTTCTTCCCCCTGCGGTGGGAAAGCAGTCATGCCAAGGCCTGCTGACCCATGCTGAGATGTTGCTTTGTCTGTTGCTCAGCTCCTCCCAGTTCTAGACTATGCTAAGGATCCATTAGTACTGAGACTAACCTGGATGGATGTCTCTCTTGCAGATAGTCCAGGCCACATTAAGACCGTCTCTTGCTGCTCTCCCATACGCATCACAGTGTGGTTTGCCTCCACCTTTCTCCCTTTTTGTGCCCAAGGCTCCTTCAGCTGGAGTCCTTGGCATCTTGTCACCTGGCTAAGATAGCTTCACGCATGTGCCAGACTCCTCCGCATATTGATGCCAGGTGAAGGTCTTAGCACTGCACAAGAACAGTGATCTGAAATGAAGTAAATACTTTTCTACCTTCTCCATTCAAAATACAGAATGGTTACATTGAATTAAGAGCATCATAAATTATTTCCCCCTCCTCAGTCCCAAGGGAGGGAATAGATCTTAAAATCTGCATGTTAAATTCTTCCTTCCCTCAAAATAACACACATGCATAGATGATCCTTTAAGAAAGCAGGATTCCCAAACTCCCTTTACCTTGACAGCTGTCACTTGGCCCTTGTAGTTGTCATGGCAGAGTGTAGTTCTTAATGAATTAGCATTACTGGTGTTTTTTCTTCTTTATCAGTCATCAGCCCATCAGCCAGGCCATTCATAACAGCTTCTGGCAGCTCACTGGGAAGATCAGTGCCATTGAATCGTGCCCTACCAGCTCCCCCACCTCCTTGTGTGACACTGTTTACCACAGTGCCTCTTTCTGTAAACATTCCGGGCCCTGCACTTGCAGAAGGGATGAGTGGGAATGAGATGGCTTAACCTTGTAACAGTTAGCTGGACTGGCAGCTCTGCCTTGACTGATCATTCGCAAGTCCTCGTGTTCCAGTTACTTTGCTAAATAACATGTAGACATCCCACTTTGAAGTCTTGTATATGATAGTTAATTAGACAACATTTAATTTGGCTTAACATTTGTGTCAGTTTTGTGGAAGTGAGCCTCCATAATTAGGGAATACAGATCAGGTTTCTGTCAGACTTATAACCTCTCACTCTAATTTAATGCTCAGTCCTCTGGTGCCGTGTCACACTGGGTGCACAGGATTCCCATCTTTTCCGCTTGACTAGTAAGAAAGTTGCCCATATTACACAACTGACAGCAAATGGGATCGTTTGCAGAGATGTAAGGGCAGGAACTGAACTGGACCCATTTCTGAGAAGTTGAGCTGGCCCTGCAATTTGTGTGTTGCTTTTCTGAACGTGTCAGAAACGTTTGGGCACCTGCAGCATCCTGAGGAAATACTGGGTGGACTTGCTCTGGGTTTATACTGATTTTGTGATTTACATTGAGATACAACATAATTGCAAGTTGTACCATGAAAATATGTAGATCAGTGGTATGTGGTGTTCAGATTTTAAACAACACAGCAGTTTTCTGACCATATAAAGGAGTGCACATGTATATTTTGCTAATTTACTTTCATGAAAGGGGGACTTGCTCATTATATTACGGTGATGTTCTCTTAGGATGAGTTTCACATGTATTCAAGGTTCTCCTGCTGTTCCTAAAAAGCTGAATTTTTCCCAAATGCAGATGTCAGTTTTGGTCTTTGTGAGTGAACAGTGCTCATTGTGGGTTTACTGGGGTATATAACTGACCAGTGTAAATCTGCTACACGGATTTATTAAGTGAAACTCTAGACTTATATGTGGTCATTCTTGTCTTTTCTGTAAATCCTTGAGACCATACTTTGCATGGAAATCAACATTATGTCATTTTAGTCACAGAACATTTCCTTTTTGTACTGAATTATGTCCTGTGTCATTTGGAAAGTCATATGCTGCCAATTTCTTGAAAAAGAAAAAAAAAACCCCACATGTAATGTCAAGTTATTTTATTCAAAGGCCAGGAGTAGAAACAATTAGAGTAATAATTGTAATGAAATAATATCTCTTTAGAAACAAATGCTGCATAACAAGATTGCATAGTGTACATCTGTGGATTTACATTAAAAACCCCCAAAGTTTGTATGTTCTCACACGTTCAGCCATAAATATTTGCAGGCTGAAGAGATGAGAATCCTCCCAGTGCTGTACCTTGGAATTTAGTGAGAGATGGAACATCAAATATGTGGGAAAGGAAGGAGTTTAATAACACTGCCCTGAGCTTGAATTACTTGGATGCATAGTGTGTTGTACTTTGTATGTAAACACTATGCTAATATAATGAGTTTAACTGTAGTGCCAATACCACTCTGACAGCACTCCTCGACAGCCAAACTCATTTTCCTGATGGATTACAGAGCTGCGTAGCTCAGCTTGCTGCTGTGTGCAACAGCCTGCACCGGGTGTTTTGGAGAGGGGAAGAAAGCCGTGCAATGCTTTGACTTGGGAGCAAAGTCTGAGTCTTGTGGTAGTAGTGAGTGTGTTGAAAAAATTATTCCTCTTGCTGAGACTTGCTTGTTTATCTGATACAGAGTGTGGAGGGTTCTTTGGTTTTGTGTGTGAAGGATTTCTCTGTGGAAATAGATGAATGTCGCTGTAATAATTTTGTTTTGCGAAAGATAGCATACAAGCTTTGAAATGTTATAGTCTTCGGCATCATACACAGTTAGGATCCCTTATGTATCAAATATAGTTCACGGCAAAGCTAAAGAAATCAGTGTCCTATTGAAAGGCCCTTTATGTCTTCTCTTGTCTTTGTTCAACAGGGAACAAAGTTTGTCATCCTGAGACACCAGACCTTTGACGAAGCTCAGGTAACCTCTGACAGCGTGCGCAGTGCTAACAAAGAGTCCCTGTCAGCCTTTGTAGAAGACGTTGAGACTTCAGTCAGTGCTGACTTTCCAGAAGATGAGGAGTGTGTTGGTGAAGTGCTAGGCTGTGGTTCTTCGGATCTATCAGTTCATGGAGGAACAGAAGAAGCTCAGTGCGAAGATGAAAAGATGACAGCAGCAGCGGCAGCATCCCAGAAGTTGTGATCACACAGGCAGATGAGGTAGGTGATAGACAATACTTGATATAAAATTCCTTTTTATCTTATCTGATTTGTATTCTTGGCTGTGATCAGAAATACAGCTTGTTGTTTCTAATTAATTCTTTAATTTTCTTTTATTTATATTTTGAATTTAGCAGAATTCTATTTCATGTTGGAAACGTTCTCCATCTAACCCAAAATGCATTAAAAAGACTATTTGCTTTAATCAGCAGGATTTTTAATCTTATTATATGCTCCTCAAAAATGAATATTTCTTTGTATTGTACAGTACATATTTACATAAATTAGTGTTATCCTTGGTTATTTTGCCAACCATAATTTATACGCTTTTTAGTTTTATCATAAAATAAAATCTTGCCTCTGATACTCTGGGACCATTTTTAGCATCACAGCAAATTACCTTGGGAGGAACTATTACACAGTCAGTGACCTACCCTACTTGAGTTTAAAAAAAGAAACTAAGATGTGTATCAAATGCTCATCTTCCACCAGTGAATCCAGTCTTCCTCTTTCACTCTGTCCTGTAAGTCAATGTTTGCAGGCTTTTGAAAACCACAAATTTGTAAAAATTCCTCATGAAATTCACCTGGAAAGTATAATATTTTTTCCAATGTTTAGTTCTTTGAACAAATCCAGAATTCCTTGCCTCATTTAATTACTTTTTAAGTGTTAAGTTTAGTTTCTTATCCTAACAGGTTTGTTTGTTTGTTTATGTATCATTTCTATTGGAGGTTCATTTCAAATATTGCCTTTAGAAATGTTGACAAAACATTTGTCAAGAATTTCTTTGAAGTAGTATTGCCAATACCTAATCTTACAAGGTACTACTAAATGGAGCTCTTCTGTCTGGGGCAGATGGAGGTTCTACATCCAAATTAATTGCATCAGTTCCCCATTTCACCACCGTAAACTTGAAACATCAAATTATGATGAAAAATTTTGCTACCTCTCCCTTTGGACAGCTTTGTTTTCTCTGTAATTTTATGGGTGTTTAGAGCAAAAGGTAGTAACTTAGCTGTTATTGACTAATTCTCTGTACCTTGTGGTATTGGCTTGCCTACAGATGGGAAGAGAGAGCAAACTGTGATGGACTTGTGTTCCCAAGATGCTTCTCTCTGAGGTTTACATCACGTGGAAGTCTGCCCATCCTTATCTGAAGAGTCATTTAAGTTTACGGGGCCCCTGAGAGAACCAGCAACAATATCTCCAGCAATAAAGTTTTTGGGTTCTGGGCAATTACCCTGCTTGACCAAGTCACTTGGACTTTGTTGCTTTCCCTTGTACCGGGTGGCAGCTGAGTCATGAATTGGTTTAAATGGGGTCCAGCTGATGGCTGATTAAGGAAACAACTGATGAAACAACTGTTTTATCCATCCTTAATATGCTGAATTTGGGGATTTGCTGGAGTCCAGGTACAGCTAGAGCACTTGCTCTAGTGCTCAGTGTAAGACTTACTGTTCATTGGTGCACAGATCAAAAGAAGAACTAGATTCCAGAGTTATCCCTGAAGATGTACCTAAAGGCCCGTATTGCCTCACACTGGTCACTTGAAGCCCTTCAGGCCTCCTGATGACTGTTGGATGCATGGGTAGTAAGGACCAGAATAAATCTCAATTTGTAGATGGCAAAGCAACAAAAGCCCAGGGAAAATGGTACTGGACAGTTGCCTAAGACATCTACTGTCTCTCAGTTGCATTGCTTTCCCTTTTATTAAAAGCTAGTAGCCCTTGTTTCCCAGAGATTTGTTATGGGTAAAGTGTGGGCAGTGTATCCTATGGTGTCTGTGGCTGAGGAGCTTCATGCGAGGGTGTATCATGTAGTCAGGAGTTTCTGAACTCCTCATCTAGCACTGCTTTTCCTCTTCATGCATGCTGATAGGCAGAATGTTGTGGTCCAAATCATCAGTAGTTTTTATTCAAGATGTAGTGATGAATGATGATGGCATTTCCTATTTTTAAAAGAAAATATGAAATTGCACATGTTTACATAAGAATTTGACTAACTTAAGCAACAGCTTTCATGATTAATAAGAATGGATGTTTACTGTAACATGCTTTGTCTTTCAGAGGAACATATCTACTTTCACGGTGTGTGGCTCCTTCATTTTGGTCACAAAGCAGTATTTTTCTTTGTTAAGCATTTATGCACTCAGTACATGTTAACTGTTACTAATTTAGTGTATATGTCATGAATTACACATGCAAGAAGATATCTCTAAACAGTAGGGATCTCGGCATGGGTTGGTTAGTACCTAACACATGGGCACCAAAATAGTGTCTGAGCCAAGAAATAATGTTATATTGTACGTGTAGCACAGTAAGTTTAGTATTGGTGTTGGGTTTTAAAAGGGACTGGAAATCATTCTTTTATGTGCAGGGAGAAAAAAGCATTTCCTACTTATGTAGCAGTAGAAATTATTTTCTTGAATGGACTGTAGAAGTAGATGTATCTCTGCTTTTGAAATCATCATCGTTATTGTTTGTATTGAACTTACACCTTGTGTTGGTCATGCAAGTTTTCTTTCTGTATTAGGGCATCTTCATGTTTTCACTTCTTTATGTGGCTCTGCAACTCACTGTGGGACAGAAAAAAGTCATTCTCAAGAACAGGCTGCAGAAACAAAACCATAGCTGAGAAAGGGGGTCTGTAACTGTTGGAAGGACCCATGGTGTGAATATCACTATGCTGGCTTCTGCTAATGCTGTATCTCAGCAGGCTGTAGAAATGGATTGTTGAGCGTGGTGAACTCTGTACTGCTGCAGTTACATATCTTGTGGCATCTCATCTAACTGGCTTAAATCTACTTGGAATATGTCTGTTGAAGGCATGTTGCTGGTGGTGTAGATGTGCTATAAGAAAAAGCAGTATAACCTGCAACTGAGTTCTCTTTATTTAGTGTTTTTATTTATATAGATATAAATATTGCAGTAACTTATCTAGGAGCATCATTAGTTATTGGTTGGGAACATGGTATGTGGAACAGCATGCATATAAGTCAGAGGATTCTGTCCCTGAAAAACCTGTAATCTAAGTAAGAGTCAAAGTAGTGATACAGACAGTTGAAAACAATTTTGTTTGTTTCGCTATTTTGGGTTTTTTTTGTGGGTTTTTTTGTGTTGTGTTTTTTTTTTTTTTTTGTGTGTGTGTGTATGCCCTCTAGTAGTGTTTAAAGACTGCAAAGATCCTTGATATTGTTTTGACTCCCATTATTGTGGAACTCTGTGGTTATACATATTTCAGTATCTTCTTTTCATGTCTCCTTATGTCTTCATAGCTGTTGGACAAGTTGGTACATGAGATGCCTCCTTCCCTTTTATGCATGCTAGATGTTGTAGATTTTTTGAGGGAGTAATTAAATTACTATTTCAAAGGAGTTCACCACCACACTAATAACTTATCTGTAAGCTTATTAAAGTAGTTGTTTGTACTCTAAAATGACTAAATAACTGTTGCATAATCTCAAAATTACAATAAATCATAATTCTCCCTGGATGGGGGGAACTATGACTTCTAGATGTGTTTAACTTCTGACATCTGGCAGTTTTAAAAACTGTGCTTGTGTGTACCTGGAAGAGGGCACAGAAAAATAGTTACAATTTCTGCTATTGCACATTTCACATGTTCACGTTGTGGATATGTGCCTCTTGTACTATCAGCCAGTGCTCAGGCCACAGCTTCAGTTAAAGAGTATTGGATGGAAACAAACAGTAGTGATAGCTACCTAGGAGATTTTGTTAGTGTTTTGAAGGCAAAGGTAAAGTCTCTCTTTCACCCCTACTGCAGCGGACACTTTGCAGCACTTAGGACCTTTTAAAGGGGAAATAGTCTTCCCCACCCCGTCCCCATTTGCACATAAAGGAGGGACGATGACTGGCCTGTGGTCACGTTTTAGCCTTGGAAGAGCAGGCATCAAACACTGCAGCCTTAGTGCAGTCTGCTATTGTTAGGTCTTTCCATGTAAGTCCTTAGAGCTATAACTGCTATGATAAAGGGAGGTAAATATATGTATGACACCATGGCATGGTCTTTGCAGCTGGACAGGAGACTCAGCATTTCTGAGACCTCTGTCTGCTTCCAGGGAAAAGACCCATGTATTGAAGGGGAAGAGGAGAGGGGAATACAACAGGTTTCAGTCCTGCAGCTCAAACATGTGCGGTGCCTGCTAAAATTTTTCTTTCTAATCAAGTTCAGCCTTTCTTTTTCATACTGCTGGATCAATGAAATGTTCCTAAAATAAGCTCAATGGATGGGTTTTACTATAGCCTTAAGGAACAATTTAATTTTGCCTTGGAAATGTATCTGATATGATTATTTGCTCCTGGGATCCCCAAGATCAGTTTTACCTTCCCTTCTACAAATGACTACTCCTGATCTTTGGTGACTGACAAATGTGTGTATCCTGTGTGCTTGTCCTAGAGGAGTCAGAAACAGGGTAGCTAGCCCAGGCAGAATCAAGCATTTCCAGCAAAATTAAAGGCTTTACAGTAGATTTAATTGCACTATCTGTTAATGAATCTGCATTTTAGAAGACAGTTGGGAAAAAAGGTCTCAAGGTTAACATCCTGTAAACAACTGCATAAAATACCACATTCCTTAGCCTTGAAAAATTGTGTTTCAGGATGAAAAAAGGGACATTTTTGAATGACAGCAATGAATATCCTGCCTAGACTGAATAAAAGGTACAGAAAATGGAGCAAAATGTACCTCCACTGCTCTCCCCTTCCTCGGGTATGTGTGCACTGGAGGACATTGGCACCTGAAGGAATGTGGCTGAAAAGATAAGATGATTTTGTGTTCCTTTAGCAGAGTGCATGGTGTTCCTTCTCCCATTTGCTCACTATTTTGTTATCACTTCTTCAAGGCTATGTCTGAACTCAAAGTGCCTTGTAGGCCAGATGCGCGAACTCTCTTATCTCTAAGGACAGCTACTTAAATCCGGTTTGCACTTTTTGTGCTGGCCATTCTCTATCACAAAACTATGAGGCCACAGGGGGAAGCCAAAGGATGAGGACTGAGGGAATGAAGACTGAAGCATAAAAATGAGTTATAACTGAGAATCTGGACAGCCCCACTACTCCCAGATCTTTCTTCATTTGTTGTTTTACTTATCCATACAGAAAACAGACCCACAACATTTCTTTTGGGGTTGACTTTTTCTGCAGGAGCTAAGAAACTTTGGTACATGATCCTGTGGGAGATCACTGGCAGGTGTGTGCTCAACTCCCCTAAAGCCTTACAGATTCTGACATTGCACATCATCTTCGTCCTCAAAGTTAGAGAGACCAAGGGCTGTGAAACCATCCAGGATGTTCCAGGTGCAGGCAATAATGTAAAATTCGCACGTTGGGGAGTACTTTTTCAGTATTCAAGGTATTGCTCCCAGGCTGCACTCCTAGGACTCTCTGTGTATAAGATTTCACCATCAGCACTGACTCAGTTTTATTAAATTTAACCATTTTCCATTGAATTAAAGTAATATGACAAGTTAAACATTAATTATTTTATTAGAGAAACTTTCCTATTTCAGTGACTTGAAACTGAGTCTAATAAAACTGATTTCTGATTCTGTTTCAATTAAATATATTTATCTTACCGATGTATTTGGAATAGAATACCACACCATATTTTAACATGCTCTAACAACGTATCAGCAGATATGTAAAAAAGTGAGTTAATAACATAAATGATTGCTATCATGCTGCTTTGTAAAACCATTCTTAATTTAATCCATACACTAAGTGTGCTTTCCAGTTACAAAAATTCATTATAAGTATCAGGCAGATACTTACAATGATACAGATTTGTGACTGATGTAAAACAGACACACAAAATGAGTAGCATTAGGATACTTACTTTGAAGTTTGTTAAAACCAGTAAAGTGATATCCACTTTAAGTGAAACCTGCTGTTACAGATACCTACTGGGAACATTTCACTTTTGAACTTACTCCTTGCACTCTGCTTTAGCATTTAATATGTTGTAACTTTTTTGTTGTTGTTGGTTTTTGTTGTTGTTTGTTTTTGGTTTTTTTTAGTGTAGCAAGGAAAAGCAGAATAGCTGACCTACTCAGATACCTTATTGTCTTTGCCCTCAGACAGGGAGTTGAGTATATTCAGTATTTGAGAAAAGAACATGTCTTTAACTACATTTGAGAATTAGCATGCTATATCAGAGTACAATTGAAACTATTAGCAGTTTACTCCCATTTAGTACCTATAATATCATTGCCACATGTGAATAATGGAAGAAATATTGAGTCATTGAAGAAGGGATTTGGTAATCATAAAGCAAATGAGAGCAGTTAGGTTGGTCACTGAGTAAACTTTTAGCATCTTGTTGGTGGTGTTGGTGATAATTTGAACTGCAGGCTTTGTGAGCTTTTCCAGTTAAACAGGCAGGTGGAAGAAGATAGGTGTCTCCTCCAATTCATGCCCATTTATTTATGAAGAATGGACAAAGTTCCAGTTTCCTGAGCACAGCTGAGATCCCACCAAGAAACAGTTCAGCATTCCAATAGCTAATATTTATCCAGGTAATAAAGATATATATGTTTATGTTGCATGAAGACTTTATTTGTATTTGAATTGTAATAGTAACCCATGAAATAGGTCTGTGAATTACAGTACTGTCATTAAACAGAATACTCTTTGGACTCTGGCACTGTGTTTTTATGCATATTCTGGATAATGAATTATATATGTTTAATAGAACAGAATGTAGCAGATTTGTCCCTTACAAGAGCAAGAAAATGGCCATTTGAAATGAACCGAAAAAGCTCTTTTTTGGAGAGCTCAAAGTGTTCCATGATCTCCATAATCTGTCAGTCACCCAGACAATATGTGCATACTGGTCTTCTAACAGCAAGAGTCACTATTAGACTCCATTTGTCTAGTTAGTTAGTTATGTATATTTGCATGTAAAATAGGCAAAAACCTCAGTCTGATGACTTTGCTCATAAGAAAGATGGGTGTTGGTCGAGATGTGTTAGTGTGTTAAAGGTATGTGTTCTGAATCAAGACAAATAAATAAATAATATATTTTCCCCATCACAAACTTTCAGATCTGTTCAGGTTTTCTCCTGGAGGGAACATTTTTAAATGCAGATTTCATAAGCTGAAGTGGCTATCTTTGGGCAAACCGCATGACCTGTGGAAGTACCTTATCGAATGGATGCCAATGGGTGGAGTGTCTTCTATTTGCCAATAGAGTAGTGCAGGAGCTTTGCACTTCTTTGAGTGTATGGGTGTTCCGAGAACTGAACTTCGTGCTTCAGCTAACACACAGAAGCAGCTTGGTGGTCTGTGTCCTTGGTTGTTAATTTGACAATTTGCAATACCAGCCATGGTTCCTAGATATTTCTGTGGCATTGATTGGAGCTATGGTGTCATGGATAAAAATGAGAGCAAAACAAAAGCAGTGTAGAATGCTGGGATGAGTACTACAAAATTAAAATAAAGTTCCCCTTGCATTTTCTTCTGAAGTTAAGAAGCATTCTTAACATTGGGAGAAAGTTAAGAATACATCAAGCTTTGGCCAAACTTGTAAACATGCAAAAACTCTGTTCCCAAGACTGCAGGCTGGAATTGCAGGTACTCCTCTGGACTTGAGAATTTGCACTAGCTTCAGCTATCCTCTGAAGGGATGCTGCGTGACACAGAAAGGTCAGAATGTCCAAGACTCCTCACCTTGCTCCCTGTATAGAAGTTATTAAATAAACAGGGAAAAATGTCATACCTCACAATCAGGACTATGTCTGTGCACACTTGCTATGTGTCATAAGGGTAACAAGGAATTGAAATACAAATTTCACTTACTTGTCCAAGGAATGACTTGTGAATCAGGCATGTTCACTCTTGTCCTACCAGCAGAAGGTTTAGTAGCCCCAAATGTGTTTTAGTGTTTATGCCTGCTCTGGCTCCCTCTTGGTGAGAGTTTTCAGTAGTTCTTCTGACTTCCTCTTGTTTCTTTCAATCAAGAAGGAAGTTTGCAGAAAACCAGTGCCACATAATCTGCAGGACCATTCAATGTATGTGGATTTCTAAAAAATATGTAGTTAGCCATGTATAGACAAGCTGGAGAAAAGTAATTTGCAAAATAGATTCATTTAGAAGGCAATCTAGAGAAAACAGTGTCTAATTCATTGTGCCAATGAATAAAAAGAAAGAATTCTTGAGATGTAAATTTTCCCTATATAATTGTTCGTTTCAGGAGGCAGTGTGGACGCAACTATCCTCTATTGTGTTCTCTTCTACCCTATTATCCAGCATCCAGTGATCTACTCCAGTGAATCTGGGACAGGTGGCTTGGGAATAAGCTGTACCTGGCTCAGTGCTGCAGCTTGAATTGCCTTCTGTGTAGCAATGTTTATTTTTTGAGGACAGTTGGCTGGAAGGAAACAGGCAAATCGTAGCTGACAGAGTGGAATATAGTTTGCTGTGCTCTGACTGACATGGGATTTGATCCCTTTCTGACAAGAACAGCACCCTGTTCAGTTTCTTTTAGATCACATATTTCTTTCCAGAGCCCGTTGTCAGAAGGCTGCTGAATAACTTTTTCGGGAAGAGTGTATGACAAGGAGCGCAGTAGTAGGTACAAAGACAGCTATCCATTTGACTACTCTTTTGTTGAGATGCCTGACTTAAAACAGTACATTATTTCCTGTGGAAAAATGGGGCCAATCCTGCTTTAACTGCTTTACTTAAAGAAAATAAAAGTGAGGATGAATTTGGCCATCTCTCTTGCCCTGAAAGCCTTCGTTTGCAGAAGTGGAAACTAATGGGCACAGGGTCAGACTAGAAGTTCCATATTATGAAAAATACCAATGCACGATATTATTTCTAGATATCTTTTCACCCTGAGCACTGTTTTCTGAACTGCACAACTGAAATGGGTATTTATATCTTGTAAAGGCTCCCTTTGCCTAGACACTTAGTTTTCTGTCTGGAGACTTCTTTGGACCATAACCTTGAGCTTACGTTCATACTTTCAAGGTTCCCACAGATAGCTAGAAGATTAGGCTAGAATGCTACTGCTGTTGTCTTTAAGCTTATTTTGTATTTGTCATTGTTGTTTGTAGCTCAATAATTGAAAAATAAATTAACTGTAGCTGTAGAGTTATGTGAACCACAGTTTGATGGAGAACAACTTTGTTCTCAAAAGGTGGTTCAGTGGTGAAAAGAAAATGGACTCTGCAACCTCATAGGACTTATTTTTTTAGAGAATAGCAACCATGGTGTCCTCAGAAGCTGTGCTTCAGTGGTATTTCAGTGGCCAAAGCAGAGGTGGTTAGAGGTGACTATTCAGACAAACACTGCAAAACTGAAGTCTGGCTGTGATGAACTGCCCATGGGTGGTGTGAGGAAAACTCAGTATAGTCCCTGGGGGAGGTCCTTTGCTCCAAAGCAGCCAGTTGGGGTGAAATGTGCATTTCTTTATTTAAACTTTGGGATTTATTAATGGGCTGACATTTTCCTGGCATTTTCTTTCTTCTTTTTCTTTCTTTTTTTTTTTTTTTTTTCCCTCTTTTAATGCACACACGTGCATACAGGAATCAAAAAGCTTGTAACTTCTTAAAAAACAAAAATCACCTTTTTGCTGGTTTCTTGTCCTAAAAACGTGGTTTGTGTTTTTCCTTTTCTCTGCTGTCCAGACCACGTTCTTGGTTTGGGGAAGTAGATTGATCTGGCAGTGTGATACATTCTGACTAATTTTTCTGGCATCTCTATGATCACGATTTCCTGTTATCCTTGACTTGTCATCAGGGACAGACTTTTGAAGGCATCTTGTTCTTCAAAGTGTTCTACATGTAAAATAAAAAAGTTTTCTTTTTTAATCTCTAAATCTCTCATTAAGGTTAGACTCTTAAAATGGATTTAACTGTATGCAAGGCTGTGTATAAAAGGCTTTCCCTCTTGCTTATCTGTTCCTAAGCATTTCTCACAAGTGTTGTTTGGGATTTTGATCCTAAAAAGATTAGATTGGATTAATATTTTGTTTTCTTTTCAACCATGTAAATATTGATTGGAAAAATGAAACAGAATCCTCATTCCTATTAGAATACAGCAGACTTAAAAGAATGTTAGAAAGCAACCTGAAGATTTTTTTTTTTCCCTGAAAAAGGTTAACTAAATATGGCCCCAGTTCTGCAAAGGATTACTCATGTTTAATTTTACATACTGAGCATTAACTTTCAATGGCACACTGCATAAAATAGCTTCATTGACGCTTTCGAGATCATGGTCTAAGTGACCATACAACATGATGCTCTGTATAGCATTAAACTGAAAGTAATTCTGCCACAGTTTCCTCTCATGCCTCTGGGTATGTGATCTTTGTCACTTACAAATCTTTCTCTTTTTCTAAGGTCAGCTGATGACACTGATGACAGACTTTGTTTCACCTGCAGGAAAGTTGGCACCTCTTTCTCCATGACTGAACTTGTAAGAGATTGTTATCCATTTTGGGTTAAACCAGCACACATACCCCTCCCCAAAATTATAGAATGCACTCCAATACATAGTCAATATATCGAAAAAAATATCAAAGCTGAAATTTTTTCCCTCCCTGAATTAGAAAGAAGAATTTAATATTTAAGAAAGCACTGAAGACTGCCTTTTTAATGTTGCTTTGCTGCTCTCTAAAAAACCCTCTAATCCTGGATCGTAAAGGCAGATTGGTCCCCAGGTATGTCAAATATAAATAGATTTGGAAAATAAAGCCAAACTAACAAAACAGTGTTGGCAGAGACAATTGAATTAACAAATAAAAATTAAATTCATTGCATATTTACAGTCACTGCAAGTGTAGTTTTAAAATAGTTTAAAATGGCAATAAAATTTTATTTCAAAAAAAAGCTTCTCATTTGACAAATTTAATTCTAAAGCAGTAAACAGTTAACTAGTTTTATTGCTTAAATGTAATTCAGGAAGCAAGTAGAGAATATCAGTGCCATAAACTCCATCTCCTGCTTCCTTTGGGATAATTGTCCTTGTTTGAACAGTGAGAGAACAGATACAAATATGCACACAGATGCCCTGACATTCCTAAAAGTCTACAGTTGTTTTCAGCAATGTGAATGGACATTACCATTACCAGGGATCCAGTTTTTGTCCCTGTCCATTCTGGCTCTCTTTTTCAGATAAACGGCTGTGGCTGTGCAAGTATGGCACACTTGCAGTGCCTTGTGTGTGGAAGTGTAAAACGATGCACAAAAGTGCAACTGGAAAAGGAAGCTGCCTCTGGAGGCAGAAGCTTCTAAAGGTGCAACTACTGCATCTAGTTTCACAACAGTTTAAGCCAAAGTATTCTGGTGTACCATGGTCCTCAAACCTCAATTACCTGTTCCTGCCCTCTTGCTCAGAGTGGCATTGGTGCTGTGGCCAGCAGCAAGCTCTGAGATGATGGTAAACTGAAGCCAAAACATGAGATGAATAGTTCTTCAGTTCCTTATAACATTAAAGTATTTACTCTTCTTCTATGCTAGAAACCTATTACACTGCTGTTCTGTGCTAGTGTGTATGCAAGTATAGGAGTTTTGTGACTAAGGTATATATGAAAATATGTAAGTCAATGCCACAAGTGCTTTGCTTTCTGTGTAAGTGTCTGGAATGCTTCTAACAGACATGGAGTGGACTAAGCTCTGGGTCGTGTGGTCAGGAAGTACCTGAAAACAGACTTATTGGAAGTAACAATCTTCATTGGTTCCCTTTCAGTACAAGGACCGATGCTACTGCAGTGTTAACATTGCTCCAGGCCATTCCTGCATGCATGGGAAGAGTTAAGCACTTCACGAAGATGCAAAATAAGTGCCTGCACCTCACTGGTGCAAAATCCAGGAGAGGAGAGGAGGCACCTTACTCCATTTTGCAAGGAAATTCCTGTATCCTCTTGATTCCAGAGCCCTGATCTGTCTCCTGAATTTGGGCACCTCTGAGTTTCCTTTCACGGGCTTGAGCAGGAGTTACTGTTGTTGTGGCTAAGCTGGACAGTGTATTTTCAGAGGTCAGGGTTAAGGCTGGTCTTTTTTTTTTGTTTTCCCAGCATACAAGCTGATGATCACTGTTCTTAACTGAGCATGGGTCTTCTAAAAGTGCTGGGCATTGGTTCCCATTGAACAGCAGTACCCTGAGCCTGGTGCTGGGTGCTTTAGAAAATGCTAAACCACAGTTCAGACAGTGAGGGTAATGGAACAGTAACATGAGTCCCTTGACAGCTCATGCCATACTCAGCCATAGGATTTTGAATATTTTGGACAATTCTGTAATTTGTACCATTTGCACTCGATGGAAAAGCCCTCTTTGATGAAAGACTGCACAGAAATGTACCCTTATTTCTGATCATGTTCTCTTTCTCTTGTGTGGGGACACACTGATAATATATTTTTTCGTCCCATCACGCTTCTTTGCAGCTGTCCTTTTAATTTTGACAAAATCTGTTCTCTGCAGCCCTGAAATCTCCCTCCCTTTTATTTTTCTATTTTTTCTTTCCTTGACAGATTGCAGCACTTTGCTTTCCCAGCTGGTTAACGGCTGTTACATTTTCTTTTGGGTTTTATTGTTTCTTTTTAAGAAATAAGCATACTTGAAAGTTGCTGTCAGTAATGAATTGGGTTTATACTGACATAGTCATGGGTGAGGAGTGTTGAGGGAGGGATTGTACTGGAAACTCATTTAACTTTACACTGAGTAACAATGGACATCTTCTTTCTCTTTTCTCTTTTTTTCTTTCAAGTGGAACTTGGTTTCCAGCAGTTGTCTGTGTTTAGCAAAAATATGTAAAAATTATCTGCTTCCTTGCTTTACATGCTGAATATGTAATTCAAGGTACCTTTCATTAAGGAATATCCATGTATGAAAAAGCACTTTAGGGCTTATTGTAAAAGGACAACTTCGTAAAAATGTATTATACTGTAAATTCACATTTCTGTCTTGATCCAAGTTAATTTTCAAGTGTAGGCAAGCCTTTGAAGCTACTTACTGAACTCTATTTATAAAGTAACTATGGAATCTGGAAGAAAATACCACACATAGGGACAAGGGATGCTTTCCAAAGAAGCCTAACTACATATTTTTTTCTTCTACTTGACTTTTACAAAAAAACATTCTTTATGTGCCTGACTGAACAGTACTTTCAGAACAGTGAAACGATAGTGACACATCCCAAATGAAAAGCTTTTCCATTTGCAGCATTGAAGACTCTCTACCGCCCCCTAGATATTCTCTAACTTTATGGGGCTGAGTTTTACAGACTCAAAATAAATGTTTAATTCCAACCCAGCAGTGTGTGTTTGAACCTTGGTTTATGAAATCAATCAGATAAAGTAGGGGTACCTGGTGGTTGTGACAGAGATAATTTTAACAGCTGACAGAGATCATTATTTAAAAGGTACAAGAAAAAACAGGATTCGAAGACTCAAAATCATTTACAGTGTAAGCCTAAGTTTGCTTTCTCCACAGTGCAAGTCGGAATAAATTTGATTAAAGGCAGAATGGTTGGAGAGGGCTCTTACACAAGTTTGTAATACCAGGCACAATCAGGCTTCTAATAGCCTAAAGGATGGCTGTGTTTGAAAGCTAATTTGGATTAACGCAGGGTCTGAATTTAAAGTAAGGCTAGGTATTTCTGAATAACTGTATTCTTATTCCAGAATAAAAGTGTCCACACGTGAAGTTATTCAGAAACAGCTATTTTGGCATAATTTATTTGTATCCAAGCTTTAAATCTCTGCCTGTAGGCTCCTAATGGAGAAACAAAGAATAGTATCAGCTAATAGGATCTCTCACAAAATCTCTTCCTTCCAAAACCTGCAAAAATCTTCCTCAAATGTAACATTTTAATTTAACAGTGTATATTTAGATTTCATATTTTCTTAACTGGAAAGAAGTCTTTTTAATTAAGAAGAGGATTAGCCCATACAGCTTAAACGATAACTTCAATGTGCTCATCATTTTGTTAGCCTTGACTAAAAACAAGTCTTTCATTTTCAAATCTTGTATGTAATATTGACTTCTAAGCATTTTGGGGTTTAGAGTACAAATTCAGAAGTCTAGTAAAGAGAGAGAAAGGGCTAATGATACTCCATTGTTAGAAACGGGCAAAGGTTTTGCAATGAAGCCCTAAAAGAAACTTGGCTATGTCCCTCTCTTTGTGTTTTCTCCCAGCATCTGAATCCTCAAACATAGGAAACTCACTTCAGGTTTGCAAGTCAGGGGTTTGTACTCTTTGCGGAGTGTCAGAGTGCATGTGTGTGAGGCTTCCTGACCTGGGTTTGTAGATGTGGTTTTTGGAAGTACTGAATTGCCTCGGCTTGGTGTAAGTTGCAAAAGATTCACAAGTGCGACTTGAGGCCAGTTGTTATCACTGCTGAATATAACACCTCTTACTTCAGTGCAATCTTCACTACTCATAGGCACAGTACTGGCAGAATCAAGCTTTGTGTTTAACTTTCACAATGTTTTGGCTTTTCTTTCTGTTTATATGTAGCATTTAAAATTCTTTCTGTGGCTGATGTCTCGAATTCAAGTTGAACTAGGGTAGGCTAGCATAACCTAAGATCAAACAACAATTTTACAGCTTCTGTGCAGAAATTTTTGATAGCATTTGTAGACCTAAATGTAGCAAAAAATATTTATTTTTTTTAATAGGAAATCAAGTTGTGTCCATTAATAAATAAAGTTACAACACACTAACAGGTTTCAGAATTGAATATAGGGATAACTGTGTGTTTCCACTCAGAATAAACACCAGCAGGATTTAGAAGGCATGTTGTGATATAGCCAATATAACGAGCTATTATACAACTGATGTTGCAGTTTGGTTTGATGGAAGTCTGTTACCAAGTACCCGAATACGTTCTTAAATGTGTTTGGCAGCATGTTGCACAGGCATGCAGTGATGCATCCATGTGAAGCTCCCTTGAAATTAAACCACCTCTGGAAAGAGTTAGTGATCTGCTGCATCCTCTGTCTTTTACTCTGGAATGCATTTGGGTTGGGACTGGGACTCGCACCCAGCCCTTTCTTGTGTTTTGCAGCCATATCACCTGCTTTTCAGCTGCGCCAGCTGGTGCGTATGCCAGATTTATTATCCATATATTTTCTTTTTTCCTTTTAAGCAAATACATAAATGTGCTTTATAAATTGCCTATAAATTAAATATTTTATATAGGTCTTGGCTCTTATGCCTAGTCCTGCCAAAACTTGCTATATATCCTGAAAGCATGAAGATGGCAGTATCATTACCTGGAAGACCACCACCTCCTTTTGCTGAAATAGCAGCCAAAAACGCATTAAAATGCACAGAATATTTCCAAAAACATATGTAGTCAGTGTGTTTACATTTATGATACCTAGGAGTATGCTCTGAAATTCAAGAGTGCAAAGCAGGGCTCTGTGGCACGCAATTCCCCGAATGCATGTGTGAACTGATTCTGTAAGTGGAAATAAGTTTCTTTGTTAGCCTAAAGTTTTAATTCTTGCCCTTTTTAAGATTCTATCAGTATCATAAAATCAGGTTGTTTATCAAGGGTAGAGTATGATAGTTTTGCTTTACCAAAAGCCAATTACATAGGTTGGTTCCAGTCCCTCGCTAAATAGCTTTTTCTTTCTGCATTAATTTTAATGTTTAAATATCATGTGCTTTTTCTTACAGCTGCATAAAGATATGTATAAGTAGAAGGCTACTTTGGTTGGGAAGTTCCAATGCTCAGTGAAGCCTTTCGCATATATAGAATACTGAATATCTAAACCATTATTTAGCATCAGAATCAGTTATGGTTGTCTGACTGATGGACAATCTTTTCCTGACCCAGTCTCTTTGCAGGTGACCTATACTGTCTAGACAGTTGCATATTATTTATACATTCATTTCAGTTTTATAGTTCTTTTAACTAAAGTTGAGGGTGTTAGTTTGCCACTGACTTCATATCTGTATCAGTCCTTGAAACAGGCTGGAACAAAACCCCACTTAAAACTAGCAACACAGACTCTTTCCATCACTGTCCATTGTTTGCTGGTTTGCCCTTCACCACTCCTCCTCTTCACCACCCTCCCACCTCTCTTTCTTCCTCCCCACCCAAAAAAATGGAAAGCAGTAGAGGGAGGAAAGGAAGAAGAAAAAAGAAATCTGAAACACAAGGAAGTCTGTGTAAAACCTGCTAAATTCAAAGAGCGGAGATCAATTCTAGTTGATCCTGTTGGGCAACTGGGGAGTTGCAGAAACTATATTTGCATCCAGTTTTCAAGTTTGAAATGTTTGGAATAAAATAAAAAAACTGCTCTGCAGGGTTGTTTCCTAAAGGGTGGGTAAAAAGGAAATCACATTAAGCCAGCTCTGAATGCATCATATGTGAGATACCATTCCTCAAAGACAACCTGCTAGAGCACTTCTTAATGTATGAATTTCATTCCAGAATCGTGCTCTTGATTTCTTTAGGGGTAAGGCCAGAAAAGGACATGAAATAATGTGGTGCTGCTGGTGTTAAATGCAGCTCCTGAGACTTGCATGCATTAGCTGTGTCCTTGCAATTACTGATAGTAAATGTGTCCATTATTTTGAAGATTTTGATGAGACAACATGTGAAATTCACATCTACTTTTAGGCTGTTCACCATTTATGATAAGTTTGTCGACTCTATTCTTCTAGGCAACTTGATTTTTTTTTTTTAGGTGAATAGAAAAATAAGCTCACACAAACACATCTATACATGGTAACAGATTATCAGATTATGTCAGAGAATATTCACTGGCATGTGTTGAGATGAAGATTGTGCTGTCATAATTTTGAGCCAGGGAGCAATAAATTCTCACCACCTTCTCCTTTCTTTTGCAAATTGATGTGGGTTTTTTTTTTTTTGAAGGGCATTAAGAATCCTAGAATATTTGTCTTCAATGTGTTCCCAACATCTTTTAATGCATGAATAATCACAGTAACAGTTATAAAGGCATTGTTAGCAAATGGCATTGACAAGCAAGATGGGTGACGCGGAAAGAGGTTCTAAAAAACAAAGCCTCTGTAACAGAGGCTCCAAAAGTCAAAGGAAAGGGAGAGCATGCCAGGAGGTTCATGGAAATATAGCAAGGTGGGTAGAGCACAGGGTGCTTGGGCAGAATTGCCTGGGATCCGGGAAGAAGGAAAGATGGAGTGC
The DNA here is from genome assembly GCF_000696875.1 of Nestor notabilis. NCBI lineage: Eukaryota > Metazoa > Chordata > Aves > Psittaciformes > Psittacidae > Nestor > Nestor notabilis. The sequence continues at coordinate 53,575 of NW_009922768.1, forward strand.
AAGAGAGTAGAAGAAAAGACAAGGGGCAGTAATTGGACTTAACCAACAGAAGAAAGGCAGAAATGTGGTGTTCAACAGCCTGAATTTTGTTGTTTCATATGAAAACAACTTAAAAAATCAAAGAAAAGGTATTACTAGTTACTTCACCCAATCCATTTCAAGTCTTACAATTCCAGTAGTGCTCTACTTGAACATATCTGAAGGCTTTCTCATACAAATACCTTGATTTTCATGTCTCTTAGAAAAAGACTACCCTCTAATTCCTGATAATTTCACTGAGAATATCCTTAACTCTGGCCTCGATATATTTGTAGGAAGTACAAGCAGATGACAGATGTTTATTTAGAAGATGGTCCCTGTGATGTTGCTTGGAATTAAGGTAATAGATTAGAGGAAGGTAGTCAGAGATCAGTAAATTTAATCAGTGCTATTTATGGACTACCTTTGCATAAATTTTAAAATAAAGTAAGGAAATATCAAATTAACCACTCACTGAAAAAAAGGTTTGGATTTTTAAAATTGTAATCCTAAAAAATACACATTTTCTAGGTAATAGAAAAAAAATGTTTGGACATTTTTGTGCTTGTTACTTGGAGTCCCAGAATCTTCCTGTTTACCTAATACAGTATAAGATTAATTCTCTCACAGCACATTGCCTGGAGTTCAGTGCACATGTTTACTGATGTGTACAGCTCTCAAATAAGTTTAGTGCTTCTTTCACCCACTGTTAGGAAGTATATTTAAAAGAAATTGCCTTTTATAGATTTAAATTACAAAAGTACTGATATCATGCAAAAAGCAATGCAACTCATGCAAGCATACAAATGTGTAAATCTTAGGGAAAAAGATACCTAGGGCTAATATGAATGTAAATAGGATTAGCTGCTTGCATTAGTGACTGAAATATCATTTTAAATGCTTACTGCCTAGTTATTCTTATGTGTATATATATATATGCATACATATCTATATAAGTATTTTTGTATATACATATATATGTGGTATGTATGTATTTTCCCCCAAAGATATACCTTACTAGAATATGAAAAAAGCAGGTTTTTTTCTAAATAGGGAGACTTTTTAAAGAGATTACTTAATGACAGCTGTGTTAGTGATGGAATCTAATACATTATTAGATATAGAAGGCTTATATTTGTTGTTATACGAAATATTAACACAAAATGAGGACAGATTTCCGTCCTTCCCATATCCACCCAAATGCACTAGTAATTTTAAATCCTGTATTCTTACTGAATCATGAACAACAACAGCCACCAGATTCTCTTTAAGCCCATGAAAAGAACAATTTTCAGTTAATGGTACCACTAAAGCTGAATAAATCAATGTATGAGGCATTTCATTAGAGATTTTAGTGCCCTGTGTCATGGCTTCTTCAGCAAAGCATGTCTTTTAAGCAGCCTTAGTGGTAGTATAGGGAATTTAGTTTTGTTATTACTTATGTTAAACTGATAGAAGTATCTGGGTTATAAGAAGCCTAAAAAAAACCCCAAACCAATTACGTGATATACTCTTGGACTGAAATAGGGTAGGTGCCTAAGGAATATGGCAGATTTTGTTTCGCAAAATATTTAACCTTCTTGCTGTTTCTGCTTGCTAATAGAAATGGTAATCCTGTTTTCTAGAAATAACCATATATACCTGTGAATTGTTTAGTTTAAGTGGCAGCTAAAAAGTGATAATGTCATTTTTCTCTCCTGTATGTAGTAAATATGTTAAAATGATGCCATAATAATTGTACATGAGCTTGTAGAGAAGAAAGAGTCCTCATTAAGGTACCTGTATGCCCTGTCAAACTGGGCCAACAGTTGTCAAAAGACACAACATTGCATACCTGGAGTATGATGTCAAAGTGATAATTGCTCAAGCAGAAAACTTTGTATTTTATATATATCCCAGCTTTATAAAACCATGCCATTGTGTAGAGGGGCCTGCAAAGAGCAGTGCTATGGCTTCTGTTTTGATAATCTCCACACTGTTCTAGGCTCTGTGTAGAACATGGGAAATCAAAATTAACTACACAGAGTAAACAATTTGGAAAAAAAATAACCCCTCAATTTTCAGGTTAGACTTGATTTATTTTAACATTTTTCAGTAAAACACTTTGAGAACATTTTTTATTTATAAAGCTTTTTCATTTCTGTAGAAAATAACCTTTGGGCCCTTCACAATGTCCAGTTTTTCAAATCACAGCAAAGCTTTGTTTTACATGGAAATAATTTCTTTTTCTCATTCAAAAATCAAATACACACATAACCCTGAAAAATCTGTTTAGGCTGACCACCCTTACTATTTATTTTTTAATGCCTTTCAGTGAAACAAACAAAGTTGTTTTTCAGTGCTAAGCAGAAGGATGAATTTGAGTAGATGCAGTGGATCAAGCCTGTGCATTAACTGCATATCCCACACAGCCTAAGGCATTGGTCCCCAGTCTTTTGAGGCCATCAGCTCTTGCTCTGCACAAGTAAGGCACAGTGGACATCAGTGTATTGGTAACGTTTCTCTGTGGCCAAAACCAATGCCATGTGGAATATAGTTTGGGAGTTGGAGGTCCTGTACTTGCTCATTGTACTGAATAGTATTGTGTTTGGCTTTTGTACAGACAGTAGCATTTCCCTTGATGGGCTTATTTTAAACCTGAAGTCTGCAGCTATTCTTCAGTCAACCAGGAACAGACCGATAATGGCCATATCTGCTCTGCTTTCTGGTCTTCATTCTTGCACTTAGCAGAGAAAAGACCATTGTTTGGAAAAGCTCCTTGGGAGTGAGCATTCTGAAGGAGTCTATGTTCCTATCTCATTAAACCTCCATCTTACATCCCTGACACATAAATGGCTGAGTGAAGTTGCTTGGCCTGGGTTTGGTCCCATGGAACTGTACATCTGGAGCTGCAGCATGGGTGTCAGTGGAGTTACACTCTTGGGACCAGAATCAGGCTCCCCTGTGCAAACATACAGGAGTTAAGCAAACAGGACTTGCCCTTTGTTGTGGGCTGCTGGTTTCCATCTCTCTTGAGTTAATTTTCGTGGATAATACACCCCATTGTAACTAGACCAATTGTCAGCATTATGTAAATTAAAGAAAGAGAGCTCACTACATCATTTTTTTGTAATCATACAAAAATAAAATGAGTGCATAAAGGAGACCAAAAAAGAGCTCTGAGTGTTTACAGAAATAAAAATAAATTAGTGTTTTTTAAATTAATATTTTCAAATGCTCAGGTTGAATTAATTTGAGAAATATGAATATGTATTGGTAGTGTTAATTCTTTGGGGTTTTGAAAATTCTTACAACCACATAATTAAATGAGTGCCTTTAGAAATACTGATAAAACCCATTGCCATTCAAATATCCATACAAGACAACAGGGGCTGTAAGCTGTAGGCTTTAGAGATTAGTTTGGCCATGGGCCAGTATTTATCACAACATTTCCATCTTAGAAGATAAAATTTAATCATTTTTATTTAAATATAAATCAAAAATAATGCAGGTTTTAGAAAAAGGGATGTATAACCTAATCACAATATCTTTATTTTAGAGATGCTTGCCTCTATTGTCTCTATTCACAAGATCAATGCTGTCTTTGTTGTGCTGCTCTTCCTTTAGATTTTTTTCTTCTTCTACAAGGGTGCAAAAGGAAGGGGTGGTTGACCCAAATACAGTCCTATCTCCTAATTTTGCCAAGATCAAAGGCATTTCTAACATTTTATGTGCTGCCTATTGGTGAAGTCTAAAACCGCTGTATTTAGGCATTTCTCCACTTTCCAGACACAAACACAGCCAGCCCAGAGTTACATTTTAGCAGTGCTTCATTCTGTCAGTACCTTCTCCATGCAGTAATACCTACTACCTGCACACCCTTGTGCATGCTACCTGCTGTAATCAAAATACTTGCCTGACGTGCTCTAGCTCTACCTTATCAACTGTGCATGTACTTTTGCTGAGCTTGTGCACATGAACAACATGTAATTATAATGTTGAGGCTTTTCTCATGAAAAAAATTAAATATAAAAATAGTCTGGTAGTTTTGAGACAAATTTTGAAAACTTCAACTTTTCCCCATGAGGCTATGGCCAATGGGCTCAGGAGGGAGCAGGAATTTCTGGTTGATGTGGCAATGTATATTGATACCAGTTAGCCAGCCGAAGGAATAACAATCCTCTTACATAATAGAAAAGTAAAAGCTTGGACACCAATGTATGAGAAGACTTCTCAGCTATACACGTGTTGTACCCTTCTAGGGAAGACAGTGTGATTAGTTTGCTAGTTTTCCATCACCATATTGCAGTTCTAATATTAGACTGACCTTCACAGACCTGGTATTAGAAATGAACTGTCCTACCTGCTTTTTGTCTGCTTTGGGTGATTGTACAATTTGGTAAATCAAATATAACTTTTGTTTCAGTTAAGCTAATGAGGTGGTGTTCATCAAAGTGTAATTAAACCAATTCTAAGCAAAGTCAGGGATTCCTCATCAAAGTGTAATTAAACCAATTCTAAGCAGCCAGGGATTCCTCCTCCCTGGCTGCAAATTACAAAGTGCAACAAGGGAGAACATTTTAAAACACTGGAGGGTTGAGGAAACCTCTAGCCAACTCGCTGGGATTTTTCTGGTAACACTGATTCTTTTAACAAGCCACGTGCAATGTCAGTCAGTGGAAATGCCGCCTCAGGATCCCCGGTTACATTGTACCTTCAGATCAGACAAGAGATCACAAATGAATTCTTGCACGACAAGCTCTAAAACCAGCTTTATAATGGGCTTTGATGTGAATGTGTATACACATAAGAATGTGAAATTGACGCTTAATAACATGAGAATTTTGTCTATAATGGGGGAGCCCTCATGTTAGGTTGCAAAAAATTAAACTGGTCTTGCAGTATCCTTCATCAGCTGGAGATGACTTTGGTGAACTTTCTCTGGGAGAAAGAAATAAAACTGTTTTTCTTTCTCAATACTATTTTTCATGCAAGGAAGGTAAACTGCATCCAACCTTTAATACAAAAGTAAGCTCAGCATTATTCCTTAGCTTCATATTGGAATAACATATTAACATCTCTAAAATGTGAACTGCTGATTACTTTTGTATTCAAAATTTTCTTCTATAGGTGTGTGTTCAGTTGTTTTGCTTCTCTAGGATAGTATCCAGGCCATCTGATGGAAAAAGAACAATTGTTTATAAAACTCTGAGATTGCTTAATACTGGTAAAATATATATATTAGAGGTATAGTGTACATATATACGTATATACACAGAGTTATAATCTCAGCCTTGTTTACATATCTCAGCATCAGGAGTATAGATGACTGGAGTGTTTGCTGTGATAAATTGTAGCTCCCAGTGTCTCCTGTTTCTTCCGTAAACACTGATGAATTCAAAGCCGAGCTAAAGGTGGATCTATTTCTTCAGCTTCAACAGATTTCCTTGCTTGTTTTGCAGCAGCTCTTGAATACTAAAAGGTAGTTGTTGAGCTCCCGCTTCTTTACCTAAGGCTATGTTGGTATTAGTTGTTATAACCCTTTAGCGATTCAGACTAAGTGGGGCACTTCATTAGCTCCAGTTAAAGACAAAACAAAAATGTTTGTTTAAACTAGGAGATCTTAAAGCTGTGTTTCTTTCACACCATTTAGAAGATTTCCCACAAGCGCTCCCCTTGGGGTTGTCTTCAAAAACCAACATTTTTTCAGGTGCTCTACAAACAGACTAGCTTCCAGTAACCTCTTCCTCACTGTTAACCCACACAGTGTGTGTGCACATAGTATCTGAAACAGGTTATATGGCATTTATTTTTCCGTTTTCCTGAGGGCAGCATCATACTGCACAAAGTGTATTTCACCTGCTGCCAAGTGACACTGATTTCCAGTTAAATACTGACAGAAGTATAAACTAGGTACTCAGAATTACGCTTTGATGTACATTTTTACACTGAATTTTGGATATTATGTTCTACCCATTACTGAACAGAAAGGAACCTTTGTGGAAACAGAGAGCTAGTAGGAGCATGATGGGGAATTGTCTTTTTGGGGATGTTTATCCATGGCATTCCCATTTGAATTATATGTACCTCACCTTGTCACTGTTGTGAGACATCCTTTATACATATCAAGACTGGCTTTGCAAAAAATTTACTCTTTTTAAGCAATTTTAAGGTCCAATAGTGACTTTCAGGGAGAGCAGAAGACAGAGGAGTTTATCAAGTAAAGCCAAGGGGAAATACTCTATGGGAAACTTGTAGTTGCCCTAGGATGGTGGCAGGGCACTGAGCTGTTTGGACAAAACTGAGAAATCAATGAAATTTGGGGACTATTCCTTTTGTTAGAAGGTCTGAATGTTGCCAGCAGAATCCCACTGAAGGGAGGGGCTGTATGCTTGGGGGCTGCCTCTAGGTATGAGGACACACAAATGTGTAACAAGCTAGACACAAGGCTTGTGTAGTTAGATGGACATGCTTAATTCAGGACATGTGGGATAAAACTGGTGGTTTGGTTTGCTGGGTCTTTTTTCATTGATAAACTGACTCCAGCAGCCTGAAAACCAAATTCAGAACTGAAAGCTCATACACCTTTCTTGCAGGTCCGGAGAAAAATGACAACATTATTGAAAACTACCCATTTGTCTTCAGGGTGAATGTTTCTACCACCTGGCATAAATGCCTTCCCATAGGGTAGAAATTGTGCTACATTCTTTGGTGCCTGCTAAAATTAATCAAGCTGCTTGTGTTTCAACATGTTGTAAAATGAGGTGCTCCATCAAGACAAGAAATAGCTATTGTTTAAACAACTCCTCCAGCATCCTGCTGTTTGATTCTTAGATAACGATGTTCTGGGATTTTGGAAAAGCTTTGCCGATCAGGTTTACTGAAGAGAGCTGTTTAAAGGAGCAAATTAGAATCTTAAAAAACTATGCCTGTGGGAAAAGATAGTTTTATTTTAATACAACGAAGTCCTAAGAGTTTACAAAAGACCACTGATTCTTCTGTATGGGATTTGCATCAAATCTAGTGAAGTCACTGCAAACTTCACTGCGTATTACATGCCTCATGCCGAGCTGGGGCTGCAGTTCAATGCCTGGTGCTGTCGGATATGTTGGGAACTGTAGCACTGTGTACATCAGTAATTTTTCTGGATCTTGAGGCACTCTTCAGGGGTGTCAATTCTTATGCAGTTGCCTTTCAGCAAAAAGATAACACGTGGGCAATGGTTGCACATGTTTTCTGGGATTGGTTGCTGAAGCAGGTAAAGCGTCAGCATTTAGTTATTCTTCGCTCTCAGAAAATATTGCTGAGAACCTTTGGTTCAAAGGAGCTGCTGCAGTGACAGAGAATGTGTGAGGAAGATTTATATTATAAACATTCTTTTCATGAGTATTACTACATTACCAGTTTTATAGCTCATCAAAATGTGCATGAATTCAGTGTGTCTACATGTGTGTGTATGTTGCAGAAACATTCATTGGCTAAGGATGCATTGAAATGATCAATTAAGTCCGAAATGAATAATAGTAAACCAGAGGTCTTCCTATTTACCTGATGTTTCTGATGGTTTGGGGAAACACTGGGATACATTTAGAAGATTTTCCTTACAAGACTAAGCTTTTTTTCCTTTTTTTTTTTTTTAATCAAACACCTCCCTCCTCCCAAAAACATAAATCAAACCAAAAATCTTATCTAATCACATGCCTCCAGGAACCAGGACTTTAAATGAAACCCCAGATATCTCCAGATTTGTCCTAAGAACACAGCTGCCAGCAACACCAGGTGGTATTGTAACAGTCAACATATAATAATGTTGATTAAAAAAAAAATTGGCCAGAACATACACAGAAATGTACTGAATAGTAATAAAAAAGTGAATAATAGTTTAAATGCTTTTCAGCTGTTCAATAAGGCAAACAGATGTAGTAACACATACTTGAGAGCATGTTATGTACTTCAAATAGAGAAGTTTAGAGTATCATTTCATCATGGACAAAAAGAAAGATCAGAATAATAAGCTTATTTCCAAAGACAAAATTTTAAGGAAGAGTGTCAGAGATGCCCTGAGTTTTGTATCAGACTAAGTGCTGGGAGCTGCAGTAACTACACTTGATGGGAGAAGACCTACCGCACCAAGGTAAGCGGGTTCATAAAGCAAAGATTCCCTAGCCGCACTTAAATACAAGATTTTTGAGAAGCTGCCAAACTGTTAGAGGCACATAACATCGGAGTATTTGTGCAGGCAAGAAAGCAAACGATAATGAAAGGTGAAATGTTTAATGGAGAGTGCCTTATAAATTTTCAAAACCTCACAGATTCCAAAAATATGCTGGTTGAAATACAACAAGCATAGCTTGGAAGTGGTGAAAAGGCTCAAATTTTGGTATGAGGAATCATAACGGATTTAGTGCCAGTCACATGGGAGTGCATCAAAAAGCACCTAAACCCTTGCATTAAGATGTATGTGCTACTTCTGTTTTGGTGGAAAAATAAAGAAAAATTCAGTGAATGGATTTTCTGGAATTAAAAATAATTCTTTGTACAAATATAAGTAAAAATCTTCCTGCATGTGTTACTGTTACGTAGTTATTGGTTTTTGTCTCAGATACTTGGCTCCCAAGCGGGTGCACCGTCCACAGCACTTTGCAGAGGAGGCTTTGGCCCAGGAGGGCAGTTGGGTTGGAATTCTCTCAGGTGCCTTCTGCATTTCCCTTTCACTGCATTTTTCACCCTCCCCTGGCTTTGTTTTCATCCAGATTTCTTCCTCAGCCAGTCCCACAACCCCTGAGCATGCCCTCTGTTCCTCCTTTCTTCCTCTGTGTGCTCCTCTGAAATGGTGTCTATCGTCTGGCTCTGTTATTTCTGACTTGGTGTATTTCTGCCTGTGGAGTTCCATTTCTGGCCATGTTGCAAGGGCAGGATCTCTTCTCCATGGTTATTCCCTCTGTGGTACTGTTAGACTGAAGTATGGCTGATGAGGTTACCAACCTATTTTACTAGTCCCCTAGATTCTCCCAGCAGTGGGAATAGCTAAGAACAGCTAGGAATACGCTCCGAAGAAGCGTCTAATGGTACTGCAGGACTACAAAGTTAACTAGAATTCATGGTGTACTAAGTCTGAATAAGCCTTTAAGCCACGCAGTGAAGCTTCAGAGTTGTGACTGCTTTGTTTCCCTTTCCTTCTGAAAGCAATTTGTTGCTATATGTTTCTAGACCATAAGCAAAAAGTTTGAAATATTTTTGCACAAATAGTTTGAAATCAGTAGGATGACTCAGATAGCTTGCTTGACATAAGAGTAACAGAATTTGTGCCTTACTGACATTAGTAGAAATGCAATTGCTGACAAAGGTGTCTTCAACCAGACAGTCAAGATTTCATTCAAGGTGTTTAATCACCCAGATGTGCAGCATCTCTAACAGTGAAGTCCTGTACACCCTTCCCCCATACAGAATTTTCAGAAAATACAGAGACTTTAACATAGAGTTTTAATAACAAATTTTTATACATGTAGATACAAAGAAAAGCTAAGTACTTCCTAAGCTGAATATATATATTCAACTTATATATATAACTTTTATATATAA